>NW_007726274.1:182814-185613 GCF_000696425.1 Galeopterus variegatus | reverse complement strand
AAAAATATCCACCACCCGACAAGGTAAATTTCACAATGTCTGGCATGCAATAAAATGTTAAAAGGCAAAAAAAAAAAAAAAAAAAAAAGCAAGAAAATATGACACCACCAAAAAAACACTATAATTCTCACATACAAGACCCCATACAACAGGAAACCCTTAATATGTCTAAAAGGGAATTCCAAGTAACAATACAATTGAAACTAACTGAGATACAAGAAGACTTAGACAACACAACAAAATGACAAAATCAACCCGGTGGAAGGAGGAAATTTACAAAAAGATAAAGACCATAAAAAAGAATGTTAACAGAACTCCTGGAACTGAAAGACTTATTCAGTGGAATAAAAGCTACAATTGAGAGTTTAAGCTGCAAGCTGGAGCAGGCAGAAGAAAGAATTTCTGATCTTGAAGACAGTCTTTTTGAAATAACCCAAGCAGATAAAAAATAAAAAATAAAAAAGAATTTTTTAAAAACGAAGAAAATCTAAAAAAGCTAGCACACTACCTTAAGCACACAAACATCCAAATCATGGGTGTTTGGGAAGGGAAGGAGAAAGGAAAAGGCATTGAAAACATATTCAATGAAATAATAGTGAAAAATTTCCCAGGTATTGGTAGAGACATGGACTTCCAGATCCAAGAGGCTCAAAGATCCTCAAACAGATTCAATCCAAAAATGTCCTCTCCAAGACACACTCTAGTCAAACGGTCAAAAGTCACAGACAGAGAGAATCCTAAAAACGACAAGAGAAAAGCATCACCACCTATAAGGGAGTCCCCATCAGACTAACAGCAGACTTCTCAGCAGAAGCCCTATAGGCAGAAGAGAATGGGATGATATATTCAAAGTTCTAAAAGAAAAAAAACTGCCAGCCAAGATTACTATACCTGGCAAGTCTATCCTTCAGAAATTAAGAGGAAATAGTGTATTTTCCAGACAAACAAAAATTGTGGTAATTCACCACCACACAACCAGTCCTGCAAGAAATCCTCAAGGGAGTCATGCATCTGGAATCCAAAAAATGATAATCACTACCATGATTACAAAAGAAAGAACAAAACCCATTGATAGAACAAAAATGCAAATGAGAAGGGAAAGAAATTAAATCCTACCCCCTCAGAAAACCAACAAACATCAAATACAAGCAATAAAAGGGGAAGAAAGGAAAAAAAATATTAAAAGCATCTAAACAAAAATCTATAAAATGTCAAGAGTAAGACAATATCTTTCAATAACAACCCTAATTATAAATGGATGAAATTCTCCAATCAAAAGACACAGACTGACTGATTGGATTAAAAAACTAGACCCAACTATATGCTATTTACAAGAGACTCACCTTACCTGTAAAGAAACACACAGACTAAAAGTGTAGAGATAGAAAAAGAAATACCGTGCAAACTGAAACCAAAAATGAGGAGGAGTAGCTATTCTTACATCAGATAAAATAGACTTTAAACCAAAACCATAAAAAAGAGACAAAGAAGGCCATTATGTAATAATGATAATGGAATCTATCCAGCAAGAAGACATACAATCCTACATATATATGCACCCAACACCGGAGCTCTCAGATATATAAAGCAAACACTATTAGACCTAAAGACAGAGATAGACCCCAATGCGATAAGAGTTGGGGACCTGAGTACCCTTCTCTCAACATTGGAAAGATCATCTAGGCAACAGATCAGGAGAGAAACACAGAATTTAAATCAGATTTTAGACCAACTGGATTTGGCAGATGTCTACAGAACTTTTCATCCAACAACTACAGAACATACATTCTTCTCATCAGCACATGGAACATTCTCTAAGATAAACCACATGTTAGGTCACAAATCAAGTCTCAGCACATTTTTTAAAATTGAAATTATTTCAAGGGTCTTTTTAGACCACAACATATTAAAATTAGGAATAAATGGGCTGGCCCCGTGGCTCACTAGGGAAAGTGCAGCACTGGTAGCGCCGAGGTTGCGGGTTCGGATCCTATATAGGGATGGCCGGTGTGCTCACTGGCTGAGTGTGGTGCAGACAACACCATGCCAAGGGCTCTCTGATCCCCTTAACGGTCAAAAAAAAAAAAAAAAAAAAAAAAAAGAAAGAAATTAATAACAAGCAAAACTCTGGAAACTATACAAATACATGGAAACTAAACAACATGCTCTTGAACAACCTGAGTCCAAGAAAACATTAAGCAGGAAATCAAAAAATTTCATGAAAGTAATGAAAGCAAGTACACATCATGTCAAAACCTGTGTGATACAGCAAAAACAGTTCTAACAGGGAAGTTTATTGCAATAAATGCTTATATCAAAAGAATAGAAAGATTTCAAACAACCTAACACTACACCTCAGAGAACTAGAAAAACAAGAACAATCCAATCCCAAATTAGTACAGAGGAAGAAATAATTAAGATCAGAGAAGAACTAAATGAAACAGAGACCCCCCAAATGATGCAAAAGATCACTGAAACAAAAAGTTTGTTTTTTGAAAAGAGAAACAGAATAGACAAACCATTAGCTAGGCTAAAAAAAAAAAAGAGAGAGAGAAGACCCAATTAACAAAAATCAGAAATGAAAGAGGAGACATTATTGATAACACAGAAACACAAAGCATCATTAGAGACTACTATAAACAACTATATGCTAACAAATTTGAAAACATGGAAGAAATGGGTAAATTTATGGACACATACGAAGTACCAAGATGAAATGTAGAGCTAGGGCTGCATCTGGAGCTCACAGACCTCTCGAGCCCATTCACAAACCCTACACATGCAGGTCTATGAGCTAGG
>NW_007726274.1:166559-182804 GCF_000696425.1 Galeopterus variegatus | reverse complement strand
TTGCACAGTATTTGTCTCGTAATAACTTCGTATAGCATACATTATAGGAAGTTATACGAAATAATTAAGATCAGCGAAGAACTAAATGAAACAGAGACCCCCCACATGATGCAAAAGATCACTGAAACAAAAAGTTTGTTTTTTGAAAAGAGAAACAGAATAGACAAACCATTAGCTAGGCTAAAAAAAAAAAAGAGAGAGAGAAGACCCAATTAACAAAAATCAGAAATGAAAGAGGAGACATTATTGATAACACAGAAACACAAAGCATCATTAGAGACTACTATAAACAACTATATGCTAACAAATTTGAAAACATGGAAGAAATGGGTAAATTTATGGACACATACGAAGTACCAAGATGAAATGTAGAGCTAGGGCTGCATCTGGAGCTCACAGACCTCTCGAGCCCATTCACAAACCCTACACATGCAGGTCTATGAGCTAGGTAGTTGGCAAAAAGGTCCTTGGAGGCTTGGTTGAAGAAAAAGTAGTCTTTATTCACCACACGTACATCTAAGAGTTAAACAGTCCACAGAGAAACTCAAAAACTCAGCTGCTACTGGCAAAGTCCAAAGAAAAACTGAGCAGCTGCCAGCAGAGTAAACACGCTCTACTTTTAGACGTGAGCTCTGCTGACCCGCTGTGCTTCACAAACTCAAGAACACACAGTAGGAACAAAACTAAAAAGATACATCGGTGCACATGCACGCTAACTCCACCCACACGACTTGTTTACAAGAAAAGTGCTGCTCAACCCCCAACCAGACCTGAGCTGAGGGAGCCTGACTCATTTATCCTATTTTCCCCACAATCCACCCCTTCAGGGTCCTTCACCCTACAGTTTATGTGTTAAAAATCTGCGATGTTCCCTTAGTGAATATAAATGACCCTTTTATTTATACAACCTATTGTCTGTTTGATAAGTTTTAAGGCTTGTCCTGTAGTTCTGTCCTTTAGTCGCACATGTCTGGTTAGTAGTCATCATATGTGTGATTTTTCCATTGGAATTTTGTAGTCATACTGCTGTGAAGTTCAGTGCATATTCAGTAGATGATCACACCAACGTATGTATGTACCCAGTTGACTCTGAGAAAGGATGGTTGCAGGAATAGATATTTTACCTGGTTTGGGGCCCTACAAGGCCATACAAAAAGAAGACAAGTAACTCTCTGACTTTGGCAGTGGTCCCACAAGATCCACCTGCTGCCATGTTGGGGTCACTCTCACATGAGTTATCTGCCCATCAGGGGCACCTGTCTGCTCATCAGGAGCACATCCACCCATCAGGGGCATTTTTTTCTTGGGTTTATGCGGCACCCAGCAAGCCATCGACCACCCGATCCTGCAGCCAGCATGCTGCATTCTCCAACGTAGCCACCCAGCTACATCAGCTGCTGGAGCTCTCTCCAGCCATCTTACCTTAGCCAGTGCATCAGCTTCATCATTGCTAATTCAACGTGAAGCCTCCAGTCCTCACCTGCCCAAAAGACGAGCACCTTGGCCTGCTCCCTATTTGAAATGGAATATTTCATCCGCTTCCTCAGGAGCAACCAAAAAATATTTTAAATCCACTGAATGTACCTTGCTACCTGTTTCTGGATGTTTAATAAAATGCTGTTCAGGGCACAATTGCTGCCATGAGGCAACCAGAACTGCATTTGGTTGCCGGTCAATTTTCTTTTTATCAACCCCTGCTGGAAGCAAGTCAGACTACATCTGCTTATGGCTAGTCTTGCTTGGTCCCTTTGGGATAAAATCCTGACCATTTCTTGGGGGTTTGGTCTTAGCCACCTTTTGGATCCCTTTTGCTTGTCTCCTCTCCTCTACTTCACCCAAGCTGGCTATCATGGTCACTACCTCATGTATAGGATGACCAATGTATGGGGCCAGTATGGCCATCAGTGACCCAAAGGACATTGATGGGGCATTCTGCAGCACTATGTCTTTCATGCTGCCTTTAAAATTTTCATTATCTGGGCCACGAGTGTTCACATTAAACATGGACTGCCACATTCCCAGCTCCTGAATTATTTGAACTAACTCAGTATGTGTTTGCCATTTACTAACAATCTTGGGCAGTTCTCCAGCATTTACCCACATGGTTTGGGTAGCTGCACTCACCCATTCCATTAAGGAGTGATTACCTCCTTGTGCATATCTGCAGCTATTCTGCAGCTGCTGCCTTAGGGACAGGTGCACGGTGATGGAGGCCAATTTTTCCATCTCCTCACCAGAGTATATCACACTATCCACCCCTAAGTCCCATAACCACAACAGCCAAGCAGCCAGGGGCTCCCCCTGTTTCTGCCAAAACTGTCTCCCCAAGTCAACTAATTCAGCCTGGGTATATAGGACACAGGTGGTAAATTGGGTCACCTGTGGATTGCTCACTTGTCCATCCAGTCCCATAGGCTGCTCATGTTTCACTTTCTGGTGCACAACAGGTCGTGCCTGGGGATGCACAGTCTCCCCCAACTCACCACTGGGTTCATCATCCTCCCTCGTGTGAGAAGCTGGAGTGGCCAGTCGCTCGCTGCATGTCATCCTCCAGGACATTCATCCATGCTTCCAACAACTCTGCTTCTTCTTCAGCTCTTGATCAGTTTGCAGCAGAGTGAGCAGCATCCAGGCTCTGGTCAGCAGAAAAGTGGCCACTGGGCACCACATGCTCAAGGACAGCCGCATTTCCTCCCCCTCCCAAGGGGCTTTCCACTTCAGTGCCTGGTTGGTCTATGCTGCCTTGCATTACAGCGAGCAGCAACCAGATCCCAGTCAACAGGAAAGTGGCCATGGGGCACATGTTCAAAAGTAATCACATTTCCTCCTTCTCCAAGGGCTTCTTGGCTCCTGTACCTGCTCAGAATCCTGCTCCAACTACACCAATTGTAAAGCTAGGGCTGTGTCTGGAACTCACAGACCCCTTAAGCCCATTCAAAAACCCATGGCGTGCAGGTCTATGAGCTAGGTAACTGGTGAAAAGGTCCTTGGAGGCTTGGTTGAAGAAAAAGTAGTCTTTATTTACCACATGTACATCTAAGAGTTAAACAGTCCACAGAGAAACTCAAAAACTCAGCTGCTACTGGCAAAGNGTACATCTAAGAGTTAAACAGTCCACAGAGAAACTCAAAAACTCAGCTGCTACTGGCAAAGTCCAAAGAAAAACTGAGCAGCTGCCAGCAGAGTAAACATGCTCTAGTTTTAGATATGAGCTCTGCTGGCCAGCTCTGCTTCACAAATTCAAGAACACACAATAGGAACAAAACTAAAAAGATACATCGGTGCACATGCACATTAACTCCACCCACACAACTTGTTTACAAGAAATGTGCTGCTCAACCCCCAACCAGACCTGGGCATCCTGACTAGATTATCCTATTTTCCCCACACCGAACCAAGAAGACATAGAAAACCTGAACAGACCAATAACAAGCAATGAAATCGAAGCAGTAATCAGCAGTCTCTTGACAAAGAAAAGCCCAGGACTGGATGGACAGTTCTGGAATTAGTACCAATTCTCTTCAAACTAATTTAAAAAATTGAAACACATACCATTCTCCCAAATTCATTCAATGAGGCCAGCATCACCCTGATACCAAAACCAGACAAAGATACAACAAAAAGAAGAAAACTTCAGGTCTTTGATGAACATAGACACAAAAATTCTCAACAAAATATTAGCAAACAATATAGCAACACATCAAAAAAAAATTATACACCATGATAAAGTGGAATTCATCCCAGGGGTGCAAGGATGGTTCAACATACACAAGTCAATCAGTGGGATATACCACATCAACAATATCAAGGACAAAAACCATATGATTATCCCAATAGATGCCGAAAAAGCATTTCACAAAATTCAACATCCTTTAGTGATAAAGACCATCAGCAAATTAGGTATAGAAGGAAGGAATCTCAACACAATAAAAACCGTATATGACAAACCCACCACTAACATCATCTTGAATAAGGAAAAGCTGAAAGCCAGCAAGAGCAATCAGACAAGAAAAGAAATAAAGGGCATCTAGATTGGAAAAGACAAACTGTCTCTGTTTGCAGATGACATGATCATGTATATAGAAAAGCCTAAAGACTCTACCAAAAAACTCTTGGGCTGATAAATGATCTCAGTAAATTTTCAGGATACAAAATCAACACACAAAAATCAGCATATTTATACTCCAATAACAAAGTAGTAGAAAAAGAAATCAAGAAAGCAAGCCCATTTACAATAGTCATGAAAAAATAAAATACCTAGGAATAAATTTAACCCAGGATGTAAAAGATCTCTACACTGAGAACTACAAATCGATGCTGAAAGAAATTAAAGAGGACACGAAAAGATGGAAAGACATTCCATGCTTTGGGATTGGAAGAATCAACATTGTGAAAATGTCCATTCTACCCAAAGCAATCTACAGATTTAATGCAATACCCATCAAAATACCAATGACATTCTTCACAGAAACAGAAAAAAGCTATCCTAAAATTTATATTGAGCAACAGAAGATCCCCAAAAGATCCCCAAACAATCCTGAGCAAAACAAATAAAGCAGGTGGCATAACACTGCCTGATCTCAAATTATACTACAAAGCCCTAGTAACCAAAACACCATGGTACTGGCATAAAAACAGACCCTTGGATCATTGGAACAGAATAGAGAACCTACAAATCAACCCACATACTTAAAGTCGACAAATCTTCGACAAAGGTACCAACAACATGCAATAGGGAAAAAACTGCCTCTTCAACAAATGGTGCTGGAAAAATTAGATATCCATATATAGAAGAATGAAACTAGACCTTTAGCTCTCACCATATACCATAATCAACTCAGAATGTATTAAAGACTTAAATGTAGGGTCTGAAACTATAAAACTGCTAGAAGAAAACATAAGGAAAACACTTCAGGAAGTAGGACTGGGCAAAGACTTTATGAATAAGATCCCAAAAGCACAGACAACAAAAGAAAAAATGGGGTTATATCAAACTAAAAAGCTTCTACACGGCAATAAAAAAATAAAAAAACAATTAACAGAACAAAAAGACAACCTACAGAATGGGAGAAAATACTTGCACACCATGCATCTGAGAAGGTATTAATATCCAGAATATACAAGGAACTTGAACAGTTTAACAGTAGAAAAACAAGTAACCTGATTAAAAAATGGGCAAGGGAGCTGAATAGGCATTTCTCAAAAGAAGATATATGAATGGCCAACAGATACTTGAAAAAATCCTCAACATCACTAAGCATTAGGGAAATGCAAATCAAAACCACACAGATATCGTCTCAGCCCAGTTAGACTGGCTATTTTCGAAAACACAGAGAATAATAAATGCTGACAAAGACACAGACAAAGGGGAACCCTCCTGCATTGTTAGTGGGACTGTGAATTACTGCAGCCATTATCAAAAACAGTATGGAGGTTCCTCAACAACTATAGAGAGAACTGTCATATGATCCAGCAATCCCACTACTGGGTATATATACCCAAAGAAATAGAAATTATCAGGTTGAAGGGATACCTGCACGGCCATGTTTATCACAGCTCTATTTACAATAGCCAAGAGTTGGAACCAACCTAAATGTCCATCAATGGACAACTGGATAAGGAAAATGTAGTGTATATACTCAATGGAATACTACTTGGCCATAAAAATGAATGGAATTCTGACATTTGCAGCAACATGGATGAACTTAGAAAAAATTATATTAAGTGAAATAAACCAGGTACAGAAAGAGAAACACCACACGTCCTCACTCACAGGTGGGAGCTAAAAATAAATAAATAAAAGGGAAGAAAGAGAGATAAAACAATCACAACAATATGTTGAACCTTCACAAGGAGAGGACAGAAATGAGACCACAAGAAGTGGGAAAAGGGGAGGGGGAGAGGAGGTTAGCAAAAAGTTGGCAAAGTGCCACAAAAAAAATTAAATTGTGTAATGTCGAATATGTTAATTATCCTGAGTTGAGCATCATCTGTTGCACACAGGTACTGTATTCAGTACAGTACCCCAGAGATAAGTACAATTGTGTTTCAATAAAAATAATAAAAAATTCTAGATATATATGTATATATTTTTTCACGATTATTTATCTTTTACCCCCACATCATTTCCTTGGCCTCTCATTTCTCTGGCTGCTTAGGTTAGCTGGCTGATTGACCAACTCATATGACACTGGCCAATCAGTGTGGTAACAGAACTTCCCCATGTCTCTGAAGTGCCAACTCTGCCATGGTAAAGGGCTTACATCCCTGCATGTTCAATGCAGACCCTAGGGGTCAGTGATCTTCTGAGCTCTACAGTTTACCCTTAGCCTGGGAGGACTGGATAAGGGCTTCAACACTTTCAGGGTGCAGGAAGTCAGTGCCTAAAATTCATTATGCATGCCTTTCAGTAACTGCTGAGCACTCACAGTATTCATTCTGATGTATCTCTCTCAGCACAGTACTCCATACATCCCCTATAAGTTGGTGGAGAGGCTCTTCTTTCCCCATTGCACATTCTTTGCATCCTTGTTGAAGATCAGTTGACCACATATGCCTGGGTTTATTTCTGGGCTCTCTATCCTGTTGGTCTGTATGTATTTTTATGCCAGTACTGCACTATTTTGATGTATGTCCTATAGTATAGCTTTGTAACATGTTTTGAAGTCAGGATGTGTGATGTCTCCAGTTTTTCCAAATGTATAGAAGCAGCCAACAGAATAGTGGTTACCAGGGGACAGGGAGGAGGGGATGTGGGGCATTGTAAGTTACAATTGTCCAAGATGAGTAAGTTTCAGAGATCTGCTGTACAACATAGTGCCTTTAGTTAACAATAAGCTATTGTGCGCTTAAACTTTTTAAAAATATGGTAGATTTCATGTTAAGTATTCTTATCACACACACCATAGTGCCTTTAGTTAACAATAAGCTATTGTGCGCTTAAACTTTTTAAAAATATGGTAGATCTCATGTTAAGTATTCTTATCACACACACAAGGGACATGAGAAAACTTTTGGATGCAAAGAATATATTTATGACCTTCCTTTCTCTTCCATCTTTCTTCCCTCCCTCCCTCCCAGTTCCCCCCACCCCATTACTTTATTTTTCACTTTCTTTCTCTTTACTCATCCTTCATTTCTTTCTTTCTTAATTATTTATTTTGTATCTTATACAAAAAAGGCCCCATTTGGGGCACTTAAGAGATAAAGAAGGTATAAATATAAGAAAAAATTTTTTAATGCTCTTCAAGGGTTTATGTAATATGGTGAGAAAGGCAGAAATGCAAACCAATAACTTAGTTCTTTACTTGTGTTTTATGCTGATGAGTTATTGCTTTGGTATATTTTGGTGGTACTCTCCACTTTATTCTTTAGAGAAAGTAGCATAAATGTCTGTTAACCATGTCCTTACTTTAATTCTGTCCAACTGGATTTGTGAAGAAAATGAAAGTCAAATATTTTTATATACTCTCCCTGACCCCTACAGGTGGGGAGGAGAAGCTCCTTCATTACCCCAAACTTCACAACCTGCTGCCTCTTTGTAGTGTATGTTTCTACAAGTGGAAAGTGCCCTGCAGCTGAGATGTGAAGGTAATGCTAAAAGTTCTTAATGCTACTAATCTTTGCCCTGTGGCACAGCTATAATTACCCGACAAGGAAACCTAGTAGAGTTTACCAGGACAATACCATGTAATGACACAGTATTTCTAGGTGGCTGTGGATTATTGTGTAATTACACTGAATAGATCCAAAAGTAATTACCAGCATCCTACCCCTGGGGTTTAGAGGGAAAGAATAATCATATATACAGAACTCCTTCTTCCAGAGCGAATTTCTCTTGTAGGTGTTTCCCAGCAGGAAGGCAGCAAAGGAGATTTAATGTCTCTATGTGGTCAAGCCCTTTGCCTAAGAGCATTCCTGTTAACCCCATTGCTCCGGCCTGGCTCCAATTCAAGAAACTAAATTTTGCCATCCTGTCTTTTCCATTTAACTTCTACCCACAAGAAGTTTCAGTTTAATGTGACTGTGTGTATTGCTCTTACTCATAAACCAAGCATGGCTTGGGCTCATTGCATTTTATTCTATCCATCCTGATTGAATACCTGGTATCTGCTAGGCACCAAGAAGAATAAAAGGATGAATAAGACATGGTTCCTAGTTGTATGAGTTTTCCACTCTGATAGGAAGATGAGGAAGATGAGATATGCTTATAAGACAATGTAAAGCAGAATGTTGCGAGTTCCTTAGAAAGCTAAGGAAGCACAGAGGTGAGAGAGGTCAGTTGCAATAGAAGGGATCAGAGATGGCTTCCTGGAGAAAGAGCAATATATGGTGGGCATTGAAAGATAAGTAAAAACTGTTGCTACAGCAGGGATATTGTAAAGGAAGGAAATGACACAAGGAGGAATCAAATGAACAACTTTATAGAAGCACAAATGAGGAGAGAAAACTTGGAAAAGGATAAGAAGTCATGCTTCTTGTCTGGTACATTGTAGGAAATGTTGAGAAGCGGAGTGAGGTCAGATCTTGGAGGGCTTTGAATGCCAAATAAGGTGTGTAAACTATATCCTTCATGGAATAGAGAGCCACTGAGTGGAGAAACATGACTAGGGATTGACTTTAAGAAGATTAATATGGCCACACTGTAAAGGGTAAGTTAGGAGGGGAGGGGAGGAAGAAAGATTTGGGGCTGAATGGTCTGTAAAAAGCCTACTGTAATATGAAGTTGAGCTAGGGATTGACTTTAAGAAGATTAATATGGCCACACTGTAAAGGGTAAGTTAGGAGGGGAGCGGAGGAAGAAAGATTTGGGGCTGAATGGTCTGTAAAAAGCCTACTGTAATATGAAGTTGAGAAGCAATTGGATAACTGAGACTTTGTACCATTTGACCAACATCTCCCCGTTTTCCTCTCTCCCCAGCCCTGGCACCCACCACTCTACTCTGAGTCTATAAGTTTGACTATTTTAGATCCCACCTATGAGTGAGATTGCACAGTATTTGTCTTTCTGTACCTGGATTATTCCACTTAGCATAATGTCCTCTAGGTCCAACCATGCTGATGCAAATGGAAGGATATCCTTCTTTTTTAAGGCAGAATAATATTCCATGGTACATATATGCCACATTTTCTTTATCCTTTTATCTGTGAATTGATATTTAGGTCATTTATACACTTTGGCTATTGTGAATAATACTGCGATGAACACAGGAATTCAGGCATCTCTTCAGGATCTTGATTTCAATTCCTTTGCACGAACACCTAGAATAAACAGATCTGAAGATCTCCTATACAGCATGGTGCCTATAACTAACAATTCTGTACTGTATACTTAAAAATCTGCTAAGAAGGTAGATTACATGTTAAGTGTTTTCACTACACACATGCAAATATTAATAATAAAAGGGTGGGAGGAAACTTAGGGAGGTCATGGCTATGTCTTTAGCTTTGATATTGGTGATGGTTTCACGGTGTACACTTGTCCCCGAACTCATAGGCTTGTATACTTTAAATACATTCAGCGAGTAGCTATATTGGTTCAGTGAGCAGATTTGAGTGAGGATTACATGTGAAGGATGAGAAAGGGGATGATTTGAAAGGGACATGATTATATGTATGTCATGAAGATGACAATGTTATTACTAGAGACAAACAGTACATAGGAGGAGCCACAGCAGATTGGTGAGTTCAGCTCGGATTGATGGTGTTTTAGAAGAGGTCTGCAATCCCTTTTAAGAACAGGAAGAACAATCTTCCACAAACCAATGGTTCTTCTAGGAAGGAAGGAGGAATGGCACTGCCCCTCTCTAGTCCTCTGTTTGCTCTTCTAAAGAATGAGTGCACCAATCTAGAGGACAGTGATAGTCTCTGCTAATGCGCGCATGCTGCCTTCTATGAGGAGTTCAAACAAAGCAAGGAGAAGTGAGCCCCCATCTGTCTATAACAGACTTATAGACGTACAAAACCCAGAAAATCAGAATTGTGCTGTCTGTAGAGCCACTGTAGGATCGTATTCATGGAGTAACAGTGGAGATTATGTGTACCAAATTACCTCATTACAGTGTGCTGCCTGTAATTACTGTTATTCTGATGGCCAGCTTACATTGTGGTGAGGCCAGGAACCATGAACCATTCCCAACCTTCACTCAGGCTCCCACCTTAGTATTAAATGGCATTCCAGAAGGATAGCGAGAAAATAAGTTTATATTTGTAAACCACTTTGAAAAAAAAAGTGCTGTGTAAACACTAATAATACATTTTAAGTGCTTACTGAAATGATTTCTACATATGGAGTATATGTAGGAGTATAAATTAATAAGGTCTTTTGGCATATGTTGTGTCCTTTTTGAGTATTTTTCCTACCTTCAAAAGCAATATGAATGTCCAGGCTTCTAACCTTCTTTTCTTTTATTAAATAGTACTTCTTAGACAGACCAAAGACAAAACAAACTACTCTGTATACCCTTTTGTGCTCTGTTCATAAGAGAAGATTTTTGTAAAAAAAAAAAAAAGAAAGAAATCTCCTTCTTTAGGATATTTATATTTACATGCGGAACCTTATTCAAAATAATGGAGAAAACAAAATACAGCAAAGCCTTCATTTTGAGTATATGCTGGCTTATATCTTTATTTAACAAATGGAGATAGAATATTAGGTTGGCAGTAGAAAATCTGAGCACACAGAGCTGAGGCTGTTGGGAGTCATTCCCTGAACAGATCTATTTTCTCTTTTTTTCTTTTAGGATGTTCAGGGATCCTCAACCAGTAAAGAGGTGACTGGCCTATGATTCCTATGTCCTGTAGAGTATATGGTCTAAGGCAGCACTGTTCAACCGAAATTTAAGGAGAGCCACATAAGGAAATTAAAATTTTTATGAAGTCATGCTAAAAAACAAACAAAAAAATGTGGAATTAATTTTAATATAGTATTACATTTAACTCCACATGACCAAAATGTCCTTATTTCAACAAGTGTGTTAATTTCTTGGGGCTACTAAAAACAATTAGTACAGGCTTGGTGGATTTAAGAAACAGAAATTTATTGTCTCTGGAGAATGGAGAGTTTTGGAGGCCAGAATCTAAAATCAATTTTGCTGGGCAAAAATCGATGTGTTAGCAGGACGATACTCCCTCTGAGGTCTCTAGGGGAGAATTTGTTCCTTGCCTCTTCCAGCTTCTAGTGGCCATTGGCATTCTTTGGTTATGGCCACATCATTGCAATCTCTGCCTTCAAGGTCACATTGCCTTCTCCTATTCTGTGTGTGTCCAAATGTCCCTCTGCTTCCCACTTATAAGGAAACATGTGATTGCATTTAGGGCCCATCTAGATAATCCTAGATAATCTCCTCATCTAAAATCCTTAATTTAAGCACGTATGTAAAGACCCGTCATTCAAATAAGGTAAAATTTACAAGTTCCAGAGTTCAGGACCTAATATCATGGGTGGCCTTTATCCAGCCCCTACCAATATGTAATCAGTATAAAAATTACCAATTAGATATTTTGCATTTTTGTACTAAGTTTTTAAAATCTATTCTTTACTCATAACATCTTAAATTGGATGGTAAATTTTTAATGGCTTAAATGAAATGTAGTGCTACTTTACCAATAAAGTTGTATTTAAAAGAAAAAATATTTTATACTGATGCATGTTTTTAAATTAAATTAAATTAAACTGAAGATTTTCTTAGTTTAATTAATTTACGATTTCCCCCCTTGGTTATACTAGCCACGTTTCAGTGCTCAATAGCCAATATATATACATATTTTTTGTCTTTTTTCGTGACCAGCAACAGATCACAACCCTCAGTGTCGCTCCCGTACCGGACCGGGACTGGCAACGGGATAGCAACCCTTGGTGTTGCACCCGCACCTCACTCAGCCAGGGAGCAGCCGGTCTGTACGTGGGATCCGAACCCTCGGCAGGAGGGCCACCGCGCTCCCAAGCGGCGCACTGTAGCAGTGCGCCACCGGGCCGGCCCCTCAATAGCCAATATTGAGCAAATTGGTAGTGGCTACCACTTTGGACAGGTCTGGTCCAGGAGATCTCTGTTTTCCTCCTCTTTTTTAAAGCCAATAAGATATATATAGGCATGTTCTGTGCATAATTACATAAATACGTAGCATTTTCCCATAAATAATTTATTTTTAAGCCTTAAAGCCACCTTAGTGGTAGCTATTATCTTCTACATTTTACAAATGAATAGACAGACTTAGAGAGGATACATAGGTTGACAAAGATACATGAGTCCATAGTAGTGGATATATATACTTGAACTTAGCAGTATTTCCATGTCACCATACCGTATTGTTTTCTAATAACATGTTTTTACTTGAACCATGAGAATTTTCTTCACATTCAAAAGTTCATGCTTGGTTAAGCAACAACCTTGCCAAAGGTTGAATCCTGCCTGAAAACATTGCTAAATAAGATGAAGGCATGAAAACAGTGGCATCTAGTTCTTTCAGTTAAGAATTACAATGTTCGAAGAAATTAAAAGAAATCTCTCTGCAAAGAAAATACGGTTCTGTGTTTTGCACAAGTAATATCTCTGCTTTGTTATGAAATTATAATTGATACTATATGAGTATCTGCAATATATTATTTTGTATCAATTTTTGTAATTGTGATTAAGAGAAGTAACATGCATTTGTATTATTTATTTTACTGTTTGTAGTACTTTTGGTGCATTATTTTATTTGATCTCCTGAATAGCACTCCAAATTAGATAAGAAAAAAATTTCTTTCTGAGGATATCCAGACACACAATTTTAAGGACATAATGCACACCAGTATATATTTGTTAAGTGAAAGAAATGAAGGAACATAGAGAAGACAAATAGCAAAAATAGATAAATAAATGAAACAATTAAACTTACTGAAGACTAAAAACAGAAACAGAAAATGTCCTTGTCTATGGATATAACAGTGATAGTACAAGGCACACATATTGTATGTAGTATAGCCCTATCAATGTCAAAATTCTGATGACTCAGTTCTTTTTCAGTGGTTGCTTTTGACATTTCAGCTCTGCAGAGTTCTGAGGACCCTCTTCTGTGTCAAATAGATATTCCATCTTCTCAGCTGAGCCTCCCCCATCGCTTCATTCCTTCCCTCCTCCTCCTCTTCATGTGGTGCTGTTGCTGGTGATATTGACAGACTAAAGGATTGCTTATTCCCCATAGCCCCACAAGGTAAATTAAAAAAAGGAAAAGTCAAAGCTATTTCTGGACCCTTTTGCACTTAGGGATTCTCAACTCAATACATCTTGGTTGCTTGGAAATGATGCTTATTAATAAGTGAGGAAGACACAGTTAGCTCAAGAGGTTTCAGGGTCACCTATTTAGGGGATAATTTACCTCCCAAACATACCTTTGCTTTGGATTCTTGTAAGTTGTTAAGCACAAGATATTTGAAATTAAGCAATTACTTTAACCAAATCTGTGAATGCAATAAGTCATCATAGGAGCTTGAGATGATTTCCAAAAATCTTTCTAAATTTCAACATGCAAAATTTCTTAGCAATTAGTCCACCAGTCCAAAAGGGGGTTACAATTATTTATAGATTATAATATTTTCATGTGGATCAGATTAAACTGTCACATCTTCTTTCCAGAGAATAAAACCAGCAAGAAATGGGAAAAATTACATATTAAAAACAGACAAAGAAGAAATGTGATTGCAATTTATGAAATATGCAATTAAGTGGGGGAGCTTGCTGATAATGTGGCACTTTGAGCTTTGATCTATAATACCTTGAATATGATATTGAGCCTCTTAAAATCACCAAGATAATATAATGGTAGAGAAAAACATGCATTCCAGTTGGAAGATAAAAAAGGACCTCCTACATGTAGAACCCTTTGAGGAATTTCTGATACATAACGTGAAAAAAAATAGATGGATATTTCTGGCAAAGGTGCAGAGTAAAGATACCTTTATTTGCCTTCCTGAAATCAACTGAAAACAGAAAGAATAAGTAAAATAGTAAACTCCATCTTTAACCAAACTAGAAAGCAGTCATAACCTCAAGGCTATGAAGAAGGGTATTCAGACCTAGTCAAGGAGGAAACCAAGGGTAAATTCATCCTTTGTAGAACCTGACCCTGTGCAAAGTTCTCCAAAGGGAGGTTAACTACAGTAAAGAGCAAAAATATATGGCTCTTTGCTTGGGATGCAAGTCCAGATGTGTGGAGAAAGGAGAAATGGGCCTGATTGAAAAAATAGGCCATTTTTTTGCAGAAAGCAGACTATTGGTATATGGTAGGCTATTGGTATGTGATATTGGCTCTGAAAAAATGCCCATGTACTAATTCTCGGAACCTGTGAATATGTTAGATTATATGGCAAGGGGGAATTAAGGTTTCAGATGAAAGTAAGGTTGCTAATCAACTGACCTTGAGATAGGAAGATTATCCTAGATTATGTAGGCGGACCGAATGTAATCACAAGGATACTTAAATGGGGAAGAGGGAGGCAGAAGAGGTGAAGAGACACAATTGGTCATTGCTGGTTTTGGAGATGGAACGGGCCACAACTAAGGAATGAAAGAAGCTTGTAGAAGCTGGAGAGGCAAAGAAATTGACTCTTTCCTAGAGCCTCCAGAAAGGAACACAGCCCTGCCAATACCTTGATTTTAGCCCGGTGAGACCCATTTTGAACTTCTGACCTCCAGAACTATAAGATGTTAAATATGCATTGTTTTAAGCCACTGAGTTTGTGGTAATTTGGTGCAGCAGCCAAAGGAAACTGATAGATGGTGTGACAGAAGGGGATGGCAATCAATCATGCAATTGACAAGTTTAGTCAGCTAAAGATATGTAATGTTAAATTACTAAATCTTTGCACCAAAGACTGCTAAGTGGGGCTTTGCTCTAATAATAATAATTATACTTAAGCACTTACCATGTAGCAGGCTCTGCACTAAGTGCTTTACATGAATAATCTCCTTTAATCCTCAATAGAACCCTGAGAAGTGGATGTTGTTACACAAATTTTAAAAATACAGAGCATGAGGCTCAGAGAGTTGAAATAAAGTGCCAAATTTAGTAGATCTAAGAAGAGTTGGCACCCAAATTCAGGTCCATATAATCTGATTTTATATCCAGAGCATTCTGATAGCCCAAAGAAAACACACATTTACAAAGTCTAATATTGGTACAATGGACTGAATGTTTATGTCCCATCAAAATTCATATGTTGAAATCCTAACTCCCAGTGTGATGGTATTAGGAGATGTGGGCTTTGGGAAGTAATTAAGTCATGAGGATGGTGCCCTCATGAATGGAATTAGTGCCCTTATAAAATTCTCTAGTGCCTCAGAGAACTCTCCTACCCTCTTCCTCCCATGTGAATATATGACCAGAAGTTGGCAGTCTGCATCCAGAAGAGGGCCCTCATCCAAACCCAACCATGCAGTTACTTGATCTCCCATTTCTAACTTCCAGAATTGTGAGAAATACTTTACTGTTTTTATTTTATAAGCCACTCAGTTTACAGTACTTTGTTATAGCACCCCCAAACTGACTCAGACAATTGATAAGGAGGAGACTGCAGACTAACATTAAAGCTATCTGTTAATCCAACCCAGTTCTCTCATCTTCTCTTACATGATACATCAAAAATAACTGACATTATAAATAAATGATTCCTATTCAAAGTAATAACATGAAAAAAAAATTAGACATAGTCCCTGATAGGCACTGCAAGAAAAAAAAAGACAAATAAAATGTAAAACTAAGATGTGGAATATATGTATACACATCACATCATTAAGCAGATGGCAATTACGTGTTAACACAACCCTAGGAAATTAAGGAAATTCAAGAGAAAATGACCTCTTGACACAAGAATTCAAAAAATGGATACAAGGAGACAACCCTAGGAAATTAAGGAAATTCAAGAGAAAATGACCTCTTGACACAAGAATTCAAAAAACGGATACAAGGAGAAAAAAAATGGCGACGGGTCTGGAGTGCCCGCGTCAGGAAACAGTGCGATCCTGAGAGCTGTGTGCTGTGATATCAGAGTATTGACTGCATTTCCAAGAGCAACAAAGGACGAATAAATCTATCAACAACGATCCTACATCGACAAATAAGCGGCAGCGGGTTCGAGGTTTTGGAGCCGACACGGAGAAAGTCTCCTGGGGGTGCCCAGGCCTGGCTGCGGGAACAATATTGGCGGCCCACACGGCAAAGGCCGGGAGAGCCAGCGGAGGAACTGCGCAGAGGCGAGCTGAAACA
>NW_007726274.1:165262-165741 GCF_000696425.1 Galeopterus variegatus | reverse complement strand
TGTTTCCACATACACAACAAAAAAATTTCAAATTTTATCCAAAATAATAATCCACATTTCCAGGGGAAAAAAAATGGCGGCGGGTCTGGAGCGCCCGCGTCAGGAAACAGCGCGATCCTGAGAGCTGTGTGCTGTGATACCAGAGTATAGACTGCATTTCCAAGAGCAACAAAGGACGAATAAATCTTTCAACAACGATCCTACATCGAGAAATAAGCGGCAGTGGGTTCGAGGTTTTGGAGCCGACACGGAGAAAGACTCCTGGGGGTGCCCAGGCCTGGCTGCGGGAACAATATTGGCGGCCCACACGGCAAAGGCCGGGAGAGCCAGCGGAGGAACTGCGCAGAGGCGAGCTGAAACACGCCGGAACGGCTCACCCTGCGTCCTCCGTGAGTCACCCCCAGCAAAATCCCACTTGCGGGGCAAAGCCTGACCACTCCTCGCCCGCCTGGCCCCCGCCCATCACACCAGGCTGGGCG
>NW_007726274.1:153798-163376 GCF_000696425.1 Galeopterus variegatus | reverse complement strand
GCTCCCAAAACTAAGCCATAAGGATGTAGAAAACCTGAACAGACCAATAACTATAAAGGAGATTGAAGCTGTTATCAGAAAGCTCCCAACAAAGAAAAGCCCAGGACCAGATGGATTCACAGCAGAATTTTACCAAACATTCAAAGAAGAATTGACACCGATTCTATACAAACTATTCCAAAAGATTGAAACAGAAGCAAAGCTTCCAGACTCATTCTATGAAGCAAACATCATCCTGATACCAAAACCAGGTAAAGATATAACCAAGAAAGAAAACTACAGGCTGATATCCTTGATGAATATAGATGCAAAAATCCTCAATAAAATATTAGCAAACAGAATACAACAACACATATGCAAGATCATTCATCACGATCAAGTGGGATTCATCCCAGGGAAGCAAGGTTGGTTCAACATATGCAAATCAATAAATGTGATCCACCATATTAATAAAACCAAACACAAGGACCATATGATCATCTCTATTGACGCCGAAAAAGCATTTGATAAAATCCAACACTCATTCATGACAAAGACCCTTTATAAATTAGGTATAGACGGAAAATATCTCAACATAATTAAAGCCATATACAATAAACCCACGGCCAATATCATCCTGAATGGGGAAAAACTGAAAGCTTTTCCTTTAAGAACAGGAACCAGACAAGGATGCCCACTCTCACCACTCCTATTCAACATAGTTTTGGAAGTATTAGCCAGAGCAATCAGAGAAGAGAAGGAAATAAAGGGCATTCAGATTGGAAAGGAGGAAGTCAAACTGTCCCTGTTTGCAGACGATATGATCCTATATATCGAACAGCCCAAATCATCTATTAAAAAACTCTTAGAGGTGATAAAAGAGTTCAGCACAGTAGCAGGATACAAAATCAACACACAAAAATCAGTAGCATTTCTTTTCACCAATAGTGAACAAGCAGAAAGAGAAATCAAGAAAGCCTGCCCATTCACAATAGCCACCAAAAAAATAAAATACTTAGGAATTGAACTAACTAAGGATGTGAAAAATCTCTATAATGAGAAGTATAAACCACTCCTGAGAGAAATTAGAGAGGATACAAGAAGATGGAAAGACATCCCATGCTCCTGGATTGGAAGAATCAATATAGTGAAAATGACTATACTACCCAAAGTTATCTACAAATTTAATGCAATCCCCATTAAAATTCCTATGACATTTTTCTCTGACATGGAAAGAACTATACAGTCATTTATCTGGAATAACAAAAGACCACGAATAGCCAAAGCAACGCTGAGCAAAAAAAATAAAGCTGGAGGTATTACTCTACCTGACTTTAAACTATACTACAAAGCTATAATAACCAAAACAGCATGGTATTGGTATAATAACAGAGACTCTGATCAATGGAATAGAATAGAGCACCCTGAAATCAACCCACGCACTTACTGCCATTTGATCTTCGACAAAGGCATTAAGTCTATTCACTGGGGTCGGGACTCCCTCTTCAGCAAAGGGTGCTGGGATAACTGGTTATCCATTTGCAGGAGATTGAAACTAGACCCACATCTCTCACCATTTACTAAAATCAACTCAAAATGGATTAAGGATTTAAATATACACCCTGAAACAATAAAACTTATTAAAGAAAATATAGGAGAAACCCTTCAGCAAATAGGGCTGGGCACAGACTTCATGAATATGACCCCAAAAGCATGGGCAACCAAAGGAAAAATAAACAAATGGGACTATATCAAACTGAAAAGTTTCTGCACAGCAAAAGAAACAATTAACAGAGCTAAAAGACAGCCAACAGAGTGGGAGAAAATATTTGCAAAATACATGTCTGACAAAGGACTAATATCCAGAATATATAAAGAACTCAAACAACTTTACAAGAAAAAAACAAGCAACCCAATTAAAAAATGGGCAAAAGAGCTAAGTAGGCATTTCTCTAAAGAAGATATGCAAATGGCCAACAGTCATATGAAAAAATGCTCAACATCACTCAGCATCCGGGAAATGCAAATCAAAACCACACTGAGATACCATCTCACCCCAGTTAGGATGGCCAAAATCCAAAAGATGCTGAAAGATAAATGCTGGTGTGGTTGCGGAGAAAAAGGAACTCTCTTACATTGTTGGTGGGAATGCATAATGGTGCAACCCCTATGGAAAATGGTTTGGAGGTTCCTCAAACAGTTGCAGATAGATCTACCATATGACCCAGCTATCCTACTGCTGGGAATATATCCAAAGGAATGGAAATCATCAAGTCGAAGGTATACTTGTTTCCCAATGTTCATTGCAGCACTCTTCACAATAGCCAAGAGCTGGAATCAGCCCAAATGTCCATCATCGGATGAGTGGATACGGAAAATGTGGTATATCTACACAATGGAATACTACTCAGCTATAAAAACGAATGAAATACTGCCATTTGCAACAACATGGATGGACCTTGAGAGAATAATATTGAGTGAAACGAGTCAGGATGAGAAAAAGAAGTACCACATGTTCTCACTTATTGGTGGGAGCTAAAAAAAAAAATAAACAAATTAATTTACCCACAAACACACACAAAAAAAACCGGGGGTGGGGTGGGGAAGAAGATATAACTACTATACTTTTTTTTGAAGTTGTTACAACAAGCAAACGGAAAGGACATTCTTGGGGGGGAGGGGAGAGAGGGAGGAGGGCGGGAGGTGTCGGTGAAGGGCCATAATAATCATATACATTGTATATTGACAAAATAAAAATTTAAAAAAAAAAAAACAACAAAAAACAAAAAATGGATACAAGACCTTGGAGAAGAAATAATAAGACAACAGAATATGATGGAATTTGAGCTGACAGAGTTCAGGAATCAAATGGAAGTGGAAAAATTTGATCAATAAAAGTCACATTAATAGCAGCAAAAAAAGACAATAGATACTCTTGAAACCACAGTAAACAAACAAACAAAAACATGGAGGATAGGATAGAGAAAAGCAAACACAACAAATGGAAATAAGTAAGATAAAAATAAAAGGTATGAAATTTATATAAAGATATAATAAGTGTATCAGTGGTGTCCCTTAGGAAGATAATAGAATAAATGAAACATTAAAAAATTCAAAATTAAAAAAAAATCATGAAATAGATAAAATACTGGATTTACAGTGTATCTGAAGATACACAATTATAAATATATAAATACCAATATATTGTACTTTAATAATGAAGAGAAAAGCGCTGATATAGGCAATCCCTCCTTCCCCACAAAATTAAGCCACTTACTAAGAATCAGACTATGGCAGAGTAGTATTCCACCTGCCACAACAAAGAATGAAATTCTCCCATTTGCAACAACATGGATAATGTTGGAGAAACTTATGTTGAGTGAAATAAGCAAAGCACAGAGGGATAAATACCACATGTGCTCACTCATAAGTGGGAGCTAAAAGAGAAAGAAAGAAGGAAAGAAAGACCACAGTGGTGTGTTGGACTTGCAGAGGGAGAGAACAGACCTTGAGCTACAAAGTGGATTGGGGGTAAGAGGAGGAGGAGAAAGGTTGGGGATAATTGGGTGGGGGACAGGGTGCACAATTGCAATTTGTGGTAATGGGTATGCTGCCAGTATGGATCTGGCCTTCACATCTTGGGCACGAGGGGTGACAGTCAGCTTTGTATCTTATGAATATTCATAACCAATAAAAAAAGAAAAAAAAAAGAATCAAAAACTAGCATCAGACTTAAACATAGCAAAATTCAGCACTACAAATCAGTGGAATAATGTCTACAGAGTTCTAAGGGACAGAAAGTTTGACAAGGGAAAAGCCAAAAATCATTCCAACCAAGCCAAGAAATAGACATTTTGAGCATTAAAAAAAAAAAAAAAAGCCTAGGGGCCGGCCCGGTGGCGCACTGGAGAGTGCGCTGCTTGGGAGCGCGGTGGCACTCCCACCGAGGGTTCGGATCCCATGTGGAGACCGGTTCCTGCTCACTGGCTGAGCGTGGTGCGGGTGCGACACCGAGGGTTGCGATCCCGTTACTGGTCAGTAAAAAAGACAAAAAGGAAAAAAAAAAAAGCCTACCGACACCGAGGGTTGCGATCCCGTTACTGGTCAGTAAAAAAGACAAAAGGAAAAAAAAAAAAGCCTAGAAATGAGCATTCATAAGCTCTTTAAAATGAGATTAAAAAAACTTCAGACATCTGGACAAACAGTAGAGAATTCTTGAAAATAGGTAAGGTGATGAAAGTGTTCTAAATTAATACAGACTAAGGCTAAACTATTGAGGGAATAATGATTTACAAATAAAAGTATAAGTAGGTATTCCAAATTTTGAAACAGTGGGAAGAGAAGGTTAAAGATAGTATAATTAAGTAAATAAAAGCAGAGGTGCTAACATATGGATATGTCAAATAATCACTGTTTAAGTATATAACAGTAATATGTATAAAGATAACCATTAGAAGAACTGAGATTCACTGATGAGGGAAGAAATGTGAGTGAGAAATGGAAATATCAGTTACAAACCCCTTGTCTTCTCTTATTTAAAGATTATGACTCAAGAAATAGAGATTTGGGAACATCACCTCAAGTTGTAGAGATTGTCATTAGAATAAAGAGACAAGAACCCTCCAAATTACCCAAAGTAAAGTCACACACACAAAAATAAATCACAGTAAACACGTAGTATATTGCAGGAAAATAAAAGCAGGGCTTGAAGACCTTAAAACAATGACAGAATTAAGACCAAACATATCTGTCATATAAATGTTAATGGGACATACAAAGTCCAACTATTTGCTGTGTAAAAGAGACAGCTAAAGCAGTGGACTTGATCAAGTTCGGTTAATCCTAGGAACATTTGGTGGTTCACTGTTAGCAAAACTAACACTAAAAATGTATAGTATCCATGAAACCAAATGATAACCTCCATAGATAAAAACAAAGCACTTAAATAAATACGCCATTGAATATAATGAAAACTTAGATCTCTTGTTTTCTCTCCCCCACCTTTCTTCCTATCTCTTTTGTCATGCATTCAGAATTTGTATGTCTTAATTAAGATCCAACATTACGTTTAATGAAGAAACACCAGTCACATTTCCCTTAAAATTAGCCATACATAAGACAACTAGCCCACCATATTTACTGTTATTAAACCATGTTCTAGAATCTAAATGTACTTGCCAATAAATCACTTGGAAGAAAAGACATCATTTACAACAACAATAGAAATGACAAAATACCGAAGGTTAAGACTATTAAGCCATATTCAGGACCTGTGTTAAAAGCACTGTAACCTCCTTCCCTCCAATCTAAGAACATAAATAAATCTTTCACCAAAACAAAAACAAAGACAAAAAATCCTGCACTTTTTTTTATAAGAATACTGTAAATAAGTCAGTTGTCTCTTCAGTAACTTGAAATTTTACTGCAATTTTAACAGAAATATGTTTAAGATTTTCATTTGTAGATAGAGAAAAACAAGCTCATTCTGAGATTTGTGTGAGAAATTTCTGAAAAAGAAGAAACTGGCAATATGGATTAAAACTACTGTGTATTAAAAGTTATAGTTATTAAAACTGTTTAGTTCTGGTGTGGAAATAGGTAAATCAAAAGAGCAAGATAGAGCATGAAGAAAATAGATGCAAATACAAATGGGCATGTAATATAAAATAATTGTGATATTTAAAGTCACTGATGAAAGAGATAAATTTTTTAATAAATGGTTATGTACACCTAGTTGATCTGTTGGGGAATACGGGTGAATGGTATATTGAAATATTCTTCCCATATTCCTAGGTTGAAAAGGAAACTAGGAAATTATATGCAAAGTTTTTCTAGTTTTGTAACAGTGTATGTATATATATACCTGTAAGTGTGTGTGTGTGTGTGTGTGTGTGTGTGCACGCGCTTGCATATTATGTGGACATATATCAAACTGTGAACCCTGGACACTTCTGAATTTTTGGATTGTAAATACCTCTTGTTTTGCCTTCTGCATATGTCTTAATGTTTTTCAATGTTTCACTTTTGAAATTTGATCCAATATGCATTGCTTTTGGGATGAGATAAAATATTATACTGGCACACCAAAGATGTAAGGTAAATATGGCTTTACTTGTCATTAATTTATTTATTTATCCATCACTTATTTATTACATATCTATTAAGTGACAATTATTGTACAAGGATCTGATTTGATTATCCAATCCCATAAAACTTAATTTGGAAGAGTGATTGGAGGCGTATTAGAATCCATCAGAGAAATGCTCCTTCACAAAATATTTATCCATCACTTATTTATTACATATCTATTAAGTGACAATTATTGTACAAGGATCTGACTTGATTATCCAATCCCATAAAACTTAATTTGGAAGAGTGATTGGAGGCGTATTAGAATCCATCAGAGAAATGCTCCTTCACAAAGGACTTGTGACTTTATAAGACTTATAATATGATAAAGTTGCAGAGATAAAAAAATTCAAGTAGAGAGAAGTCATACTGAGATAAAGTGAGGAAGATAAATTTATAGATAATCACTGTTTAGCTTTGAAAGTAGACTATCTGAAAATATAATTTTTATGTCTATTCTATTACATTGTTCCAAGTTGATTGATTTTGAACAGATATAAACAATATCACAATACAACTTAAGTTTGATTTATAAATATATTTTACAATAAAATGACCAATAATTTTTTAAAATAAGCATTTCTTACAATATGTAGAACATGTAATAAAGCCATAGAGTATTATGAAATGGATGTTAGATATTACTGAGATATTCTCTTACCTTAGCAGGGAAGAATTGATGATCAGCCCCAGACCAAAGGTACAGAAATATTTTATATATTTTTTCTGTACATTTATATAGGGTTCATTGATTATAAACCAAGTATTGGTTATTATTGATTTAATCAGCATAATTATGTGTTGTTTTTGTTATTGTTTCCATAAAGCCCTGAATTCAAAATATCCCTATAATTTTTATCTTGATGTGGAATCATGAACAAATAATTTATTAATCATTTGTATTTCACTTTGTTCTAAGAGAAACTTAAGTTGGCTAAGAACAATGAAAATTTTATTACTAGGGGCGATTAGACAATTGATTGCCCTTGGATGATTGAAGTTGTCTTTCCCAGAGATGCCTGGGAGTTGCAACTGCACTCAACACTCCATCCCATGTGTGTAGCCAATAACGGACAAGTGCAGGGGTACAAAATCCTGCTCCCTTGCTTCAAAGTAAAGCACCCCAGACCTCCCCCAGGGATAACGTGAGGCTCTACTTCACCTAGCTCCATATTCTTGTTAGTTTCTTCCCCTTCCCTATTCTGTATCCTTCCTTAAGACACCAAAGATACCAAGAACCAAGGGAGTTGGAAAGGCATGCCAGCCATAGTATTCCTAGAAGTGAGGCATAGAGTTTAGGAAAGGCATAGAATTTGTAGGGAAAAGGCAAAAAACCCTGATATTTCTGTGGTGGAAACTTTGGTGAGCTAAATCTGAAAATGTGAGAAGGAGGCAACATTGTGAAAAGCAATACAGTATTTTGTGGTGGTCAGAACAATGGATCCTGGAGCCAGACTCCTTGGGTTTGAGTGTTGGTTCCCCCACTTTTAACTATTGACCTTGGGCAAGTTATCTCCCTTTTTGTACACATTTTCTCATTTCTCAAATGGTGTAATACTACCTACTATAATGGGTTGCTGAATTTAATCAGTTAGTACAAGCAGAGCATTTAGAGTTGGATCTGGCATATAGTAAACTCAATATAAACACTTTATCATGAAGAGTCTTGTAGAGCTAGCAAAGTGGAATGAATCCTGTAATAATGTAAATAACCTGATCACACCTGTGCTTGTTCTCTGATGGGTAGCACCACAGAGGATGAATTTTATAAAAAGAAGATAGAGACTCCCATTGATTAAAATTTAAAACTTTTTTAAAATTGAGTTTAGAGTGTTTAAGGGTTTTGAGATTTAGATTTCCAGTAGTCAGTGGAAAAGACACCTAGTGTTTAGGAAAGAAGTCTAGACTGAGCCTGGTGATATAAATTTGGAAACTATGGAAGTAGCTGAGTAAACAGAGACAAACATGAAAGGATGAGCTACAGTGTTAGTTAAAGAGAAAAAAGATCAAAGACAAAATTAATAGGGTACAAGGAGAACTATAAGAAAATAATGTGACGAAATTTAGGGAAAGAGATTTTCACAAGTAAAGGGTGATCAACACCACCCAATACTAGGGAAGGATCGAATAGGATAAAGACTTAAAAATACATTTGATTTGAAAATTAAGTTGCTGTCAGTGAACTTCGTTTCAGTGAGAGCAATGCAGAAGTGGAAAAGAGTAATTTTAAAAGAGAGAGATGGGATGATTGAGGAAGGCAGGTGCAATACTGGCGAGAAGACGAGAGAATCAAGAATCCGTAGGGAGAGGTATCTTACCTTCTGAGCTAGAGGGGGGAAAAAAAAAAGGAGAATGAAAATACTGCAGCTCTCAAAAAGTTGATAATTGGGTGGGAGACGGGGTATAATCACGATTTGTGGTAATGGGCATGCTACTAGTATGGCTCTGGCCATCACATCTTAGGCATGAGTGTGACAATATACTCCATGAATATTCATAACCAATAATAATAAAAAAGTTGATAATTGGGTGGGAGACGGGGTATAATCACGATTTGTGGTAATGGGCATGCTACTTGTATGGCTCTGGCCATCACATCTTAGGCATGAGTGTGACAATATACTCCATGAATATTCATAACCAATAATAATAAAAAAAAAAGTTGAAATGTTGCACTGAAACCACTTAGATGAAATTTTTAACAGGGGCAATTACTAAGTTCTTAGGATGAAAAAAGTAAACCGATCGGAAAAACTGGCTGAAAAATAACGAATTAAATGTAAAACCCATTGCTTTAATATCATCGCAAACTCAATGTGTGATGAAATTCTTCTGACAAATTTTTTGTTATGCTTGTTTATAGAAGCCTTAGTTCAAATCTAACGTTGTGATGGATTCACTGTACTCTGATGATCATTCCACACTTGAATCTTGTGGTCTAGTGTGGGGCACCAAACTCTAAAAAGGATAAAATTGATAAACTGGCACATTCACAGTAAAGGCTGGTGACTTGGTAAACTATGGCTGTTGAAAGACTTGGAAAATTTTACTTGCAGAGGGGAACATTTTGAGGGTTATATCCCTGGAAGCTGATTCTAATATTTAAAGAGTTTCATATATCCTCTTTTCTCATCCTAGGAGGCTCAAGAACATATTTTTTAAAGACTAAAAATATATATTTGTCAAATAAGTAAATGCAACAGTGGTCATGAGGTGTTGAACTCCTGTCTGCTGCAGCACTGCTCCCAATTGTCCTGTCCTTTTGAGAAAAACAGCAAATAGTCTATCATCTGGAATTGAGCAGAGATATTTCTCCCCTGCCCCCAGAAAATAAAAATGAGAATATTAATTCAACAAAATAAATCATTGAGTGGTTTCTATGTATTGTGCTCAACTGCGGGGGCGCCTCCCACTCATAAGATTAAAGCCTGATAAAGATCTTTTAATGAAACACGGTGTTTGCAGGGCCT
>NW_007726274.1:151695-152402 GCF_000696425.1 Galeopterus variegatus | reverse complement strand
TGCCTATTATAAAAAATAGTATGATCAGTATCGCTGAAGACATCTCAAGGGGGACTGTGTGACCAATTTCTAGGCATGCTCAAGAAATCTTGTTTTAGGGAATGAACTATTACTAAATAGTATTGAACCACTGCTATCAAATGAATTCAGAGACTCTATGATTTTAATGCTATCACTGGACAACACACAAAAGCAGGGCCCCTCTAAACTCCTTACGGACTTCTCTCTCCTATGCACCTTCTCTGTCTTTTCACATTAAAACCTGAATTAATGCTCCCACCACCCAACTTTTTGTGGCTGACCAGAAGTCACATTGTATGGCCACTAATTCCTCCCCTATTTTCTACAGTCCTTTCCTCAGTGAAATATTCAGGTTTTAGTTGTTTTTTTGTTTGTTTGTTTGTTTTACTTTGTTGGTTTTAAGTCTATATCTCTGTGCAATATTGGAAAATTGAGGTGAGAAAGAAGTTACCCGGCACTGAATTGTTAGCCCATTCATTCATTCATTCATTGCGTATGTAACAATCACCCGTAATGATACAACTACTCTGCCAGTGTTTACAGAGTTCAGTAAGAGATAATTCACTTACTTTGTCTCAGTTTACCTCCACACTGGCATGTATAGTTAGCTTTACTTCTACTCTATTAGTTATAACTCTTCCTTTGTGTCTTCTAGATCTTCACTGTAGCAATAAGATCCTATTACT
>NW_007726274.1:139632-151364 GCF_000696425.1 Galeopterus variegatus | reverse complement strand
TAGTTATAACTCTTCCTTTGTGTCTTCTAGATCTTCACTGTAGCAATAAGATCCTATTACTCTGATTTAAGAATAAAATAAAACCTTTTGCTATTTTATGACAGATGGTTTGGTTATTATATAGGTATGTGTATATATATATATATATATATATATGTGTGTATGTATGTATATTCCTAACTTTTCAGTTAAACTTTGGTTTTACTTTCATAAAAACTGCTTCTGGAGCACTTGGCTTTCTTTCTTATCACTGATTTCAGATAAAACCAAAAATCCTCAGAAGCCCTCTTGTATTTACAAAATACCTTTTAGCTAACACATTTGTTTATTCATTCAACAAATATTTAAGCAGTATCAGGCACAACTGTAGTTGTAATTGAAGCAGCAGTGAACAAAACAAAGTCCTTGCCCTCATGGAGCTTTTATTTTAGTAAAGATTTCTTTTATAGGAAAAGCTCTGGGGTTATATCCAAATTTTAAAGGATGAAAAATACTATATATATTAAAATATAAAATTTTAATTAAAAATCCAAATTTAAAATTTAAAATCCAAATTTTAAAGGAAGAAAAATACTATATATATAAAATACTATATATATATAAAATCCAAATTTTAAAGGATGAAAAATACTATATATATATATACAGTGTGTGTGTGTGTGTGTGTGTGTGTGTGTTTATACATACAGACAGAGATAATCAGATTGCATTAAATCATTAAATACATCATGATAGTAAATATCTGACATAAAAGCTTTGGGAAGTAGAAGAGAGAACTCGCTACTATATGAAACATTTCCTGACTGGTATAGTCCACTTGCTTCCCCTTGACCTAAATTTAAAATTTGAGACCTTTCTTCCAGAATGTCTTGAAGCAAGATACGGGGAGAAGAAACAGCCAGTCCCCAAGAACAACACCAATTCAGCTCCTGAGTTCTGCTTCCGGGAGAGGAAGAGGAGAGTCAGGACAGAATGGCTAGCCTATGCTGGGCCTGCATAGGTCTGCGGCTGGAAGCCTACCTGGAGTTCCTAACCTGGGCTCCAGAAATTAAAGGATTCTTGGGTAGAATTCACAGGGTCCCTGAATGTAAATAGAGAAATATAACATTTTGATTTTCACTCACTTCTATCTAGAATTTAACATTTTTTTCCATTATGAATGTAGAAAAGAAATCACAGCAGGATTAGCATAATTTATGGCTGTCATCAATAGAAATCACAGATATTTTCATACCACGTTACAGTTGTTGCAGCTATATAGAAATTACATTTGTGCTCATCACTACTTTGAGATTATGGTGGTTATTAGACCCACTGCCAGATCATATTTAACATGTTAATAAAGACACATGTGGTCCTATATCACATTTTTCATAATTTGATAACTATTTCAATATAATTAGTTTTCTTCATAATTTACACATTTTATATTTTGCATTATAAGACATTATCCTAAGAAGGGATCTCTACACTTGCCAAGGCTGCCAAACGGGTACATGGTACAGAAATATTAAGATACCTGAGCTTCACAGATGATACCACTTGAAATACCTGAACTAAAGAATGTTCTAAGCTCTGTCCAGTCATATTACTAACTCGTTATTTTTTAAGAGGAGTCTAGGATAGGAATGGACAGAGATGAATGTGTCAGTGAGAGGAAGTTTCTCTTCTAGAGTCGAGATAGATGGAAAGAGTTTCCTTCTCCGAGCATTTGAATATAGCTCTACAGAATGAAATAATTCCTTGGTAAAACATGCAGGGATATTAATGCCTAATTTCTATTTGATTTGGTGAGAGTATTGGAATCAGTGCCATGGCAAAGTGTAACAGAAATGGGGAAGGTGGGTTCTTTCCTGGCCATTTGACATGTATATTTAAACTTCCTTCTCTAAACATGTTCATTCTTAAGGGTTTCAAAATTTAGAAAGGTAAGGAGAGACTAAATGAAAAGATGTGGTTCTATTAAGCACTTCAGAAAACAGGGTAGGTTGCATGAGCACCAATGCTAAAAGAGCAATACCAGGTTGATGAAGATAATAGGTGAGATCATGCTGTGATGGCAGGTGGAGATCAAAATGTAGCAGATCATGTGAAGAGTGGGGGTCCTGCCATGGTGCAATTTCACTGTAGCATTTTCAAGAGGGAGGAAGTAAACAGAAAAGAGGGGCATATAACCCACATAATCTCCAAACCAAATTAATGTGTCAAGTGTATTCAATTCATTTTCAAGCTCACAGCATGTCAGAGAGAAACATGGAGCCATATTGTCTTCTTTAAATAAGGTTTCCTTATATGAAAAATGAAGGGAGTGGAACAGATAGTGTCTAAGGTCACTTCTAACACCAACCTTCGTGTGTTTAGAGCCTGTAAATTCTTTAAGAGGCAGATACAGGCCCTGTAACTCCTGTTCTACAGCTACTTCCCTACCTCCTGCCCATAGCATAGTGTCCTAAACACTTCTCAGGTTGGTGCTGAATGAGAGAAGCAGAACCACTGACTAAAAGATTGAGATACTGTGCCTGGCATTGTGCTAAATGCCTTATTTAACCACCCGGTAACATTCCTAATGGATAGATGCATTCATTTGAAAATGAAGAACTAGACTCAAAGACACAGAGCTCTCAAATGCATAGCCCGGATTTAAGCCCAGGTCAGCCTGACTGCAGAGTCCATCTGTTTCACTATGTCCCCATGCTGGTAGTGGTGTGAAAGGTGGTCACTGCTAAGACCAGTAGAAAAGAGTTGGTTCATTGTGTCCTCACATCCAGACATCCTCAACTTCAGCCAGAGCTAGAGTCAGCTGGAAGTAGCTATCGTCCAAGCCATCTAGATAATCATCTAATTCTCTTTGTGGACTACTACTGGTATAAGGTGACATTTTTAATGACTGTTCTGTATCCGGGAAGGCATCTGTTGTCCTGGGGTGGAAAATAATTTTGTCCAATAGATTATGGAGGCCCTGAGAATGAGAAGCCTGCTACTAAGAATAGCCAGTTTCCTTGAAAAACTGCTATCATGGCGTAGGTCTCTATTTCTATGACAGTATGAATAAAATACACTATTTTGCATTTATATAATAACTTTCCTCACATAAGAGCCCAGGGGCTTCACTAATACAGCCTTTCAATGAAACATAGTCACCTCTGGGAGACCATCAGGCAGACTGTGCAGACTGTAAGGACAGTGGGGGAGGAGAACATGGAGCTGAGGACATCAGATGCCTGTTCTGAATCATACTACGTTGAATGCTTTATAACAATATATGCTTTCAGCACCATGAAATAGATACACTCTCATCAATTCTTGAACTTGCCAACAAGAAGTAGAGAAGTAGGCACAAATGTTCTGTTTTGCATATTTTGAATTAAAGCAATTATTTTTAAAATCCCATTTTCAATTTAAGTAAAAATAGTATAATAACATTTCTAAAATTATAGCTCCTAATCTGTGTAAGTAGCTCTATAGCTCTGCTTAAATGTCTGTATGTGTATGTGTGTCTATATGGTTGATTTTGTATTATATATTATACATTAAAGTACATTTGTCACTTGATGTTCTGTATTTCTATTTATAAAAATATTATAAATACTGTATAATTTAATGGTACATACTGTATTTCATTTTCTATATCATCATAGCATAGTTCGCTTAACCATTCTCTTTATGTTATTCATTTTTCCCCTTATAAATAGTGTGATATCTTTGTACATAAAGCTCTGTCTGTATTTATTTCAGATTATTTTCCTGAAAGTGGAGAGACTGCATGAAATGCGATGAACAGTTTTAAGGCCATTAGTATCCTTTGCCAAATTGAGAAATTAATTTCCTGACTCTTGTACAAATTCATATCCTCAGAGCCATTTTATGCCTATCTTAGTCCATCAATGTTTTGTATTATTATTCAATGATTATTTTCAAACTTGATGAAAATATATATCCATTTTAAAGTTGAGTAATTTTTAAAGATTTGCTTTCTCTTTAGTAAGTTGTCCATTTTTCTACTAGAATATGGTGATTTTGTACTGATTCAAAATAGCTTTTTCACATACTAAAGATATTAACTCTTTTTCTCTTTTATTAGAAGTATAGCTTAGTGTTTTAGAGTACTATCTTTGGAGTCATTCAACCTGACTTCCAAGCTCAGCTCTGCAATTTATAAGCTGTGTGATCATGGATAAGTTAACTTACTTCCAAGCTTCAGTTTTCAAAACCACAAAGTAAGGATAATCCGTTTTGCCATGAGGTTAAGAAAAAGGGCCCTAGAATTGTAGTCACATGATTTTACATTTTTGAAAAATTTGCAAAGTAAGATATTTTAACCATACTTGGTTAAGACTACTATCTCTTTCCACCACAATTTCCTCTTTATCACTCCTCCCCTCCATCACACATTCCCTCTACCATATTTCCCCCATGACAGGTTGTATTGTAGTAGCTACAGGCATTTTGGGGTTTAGGAGGAAATTGAGTTTGGGGGTACATTAGTTTGGGTTCAGTGGGATAATTTTAAATGGTTTACCACCACTTTCATGTATAGCTAGATCTACTGGTGGAGGAATGATTTCCAGAAATTTTACCCATTGTGACAACTTCCTGGTGTTCTGACACTAAGATGCTCAAGTAGAGTTTTGAATGCAGTGTGAATATGTTCTCTGAGGCTCAGCACTGAAAGTGTGTACTTAATGGGGGAGCACCAAGGTTGGAAATGTATGAAGCCAGAAATCAATCTGTGGAAAATTCTCCAAATTTCACTGCTCATATATGAAAGAAAGTTGATACAGGTTTTCTCCAATTTTTTAATTTCACAAATTATAGATGTATATATTTATGTAGTACAAAGTACTGTTATGATTTTTGATTACAATATGGAATCGTTACATCAAGCTAATTAACATATTCATCCCTTCAAATATTTAATAATTTTGTTATAAGAACATTTAAAATTATTCTTTTAGTGAAATTTGAACATAAAGCACTCAGTTATTAACCATATTCACCATGTTGTATGTTGATCTCAAAAAAAAGAAGAAAAAAAGAAAAAAATTTAAATCTAACATGTTTCTTTTATCTAACTGAAGCTTTGTACCCCCTTTGACTATCATCTGCCCATTATCCCCACCTGCTAGACAATAATCCTAAAAATTTGCATGACATTACCAATAATGAGATAAGAATCTGAAACAAATTTTTAAAAATTATCAATAATAAAAAATAGAATTGCTGTTTTTGTGAAGACATAATCAATGCAGCCAAAACATATATGGGAAAAAGTAGCGTAGAAGAGTCAGGCAATTACTTAATTTAATTTAATTATTTAATAATTATTTAATTTGTTGTATGATATTTATGATATTTTATTTATGATATCATAAATTTTATTTATATTTGTGTGATTTATTCATTCTTTGAAATTTGTATTATGCTGTAATTTTTCTCATCCTAAATTAGTATTCACTTTCATAACTAATTTTATATTTATAACAGTGTATTTTTCTTAAAGAATTGTGATAGCTTAAGTATTTCAAAAACCTGGATCTCCATAGGCCTGCATGTATATAGGGTAAGGGAAAGATGAAATTTTATTTTTTGCCACTTATCTAATAAATTTCTGCAACACCATTTTTTGACTATCACTCTTTATCACTGATTTGTAATGCTTAATTTATTATTTGTTGATTAGTCTATGTATCAGGAGCTGTTTTTGGCCTATTTTGGTAACTAAACTCTGTGCATTTTTGGTGGCAGTAGCTCAAGGTCTTAATCACAATACATTAACATGCTTTCTATCTCTCAGGATAAGCTCTCCCATTCATTACCACTCTGATTTTTATGATAATATCTATTCTCACTTGCTTATTATTCTGAATGAATTTTAACATCATTTTGGTTTTCCTTCCCAGTTTCTTTCAAAACCTCCATTGGCATTTTGATTGGTATTGCAAAAACTTACAAAATGATTTGCCTAGATTGACGTTTTTACAATATTTTCTTTCTATCCAAAAACATATAGTCCATAATACAAGTCTTCTTTTATATTGTTCAGTATTATTTTGCAGTTTCCTAAAAATATGGTTCTTTAAATATGAAAACTATCTCTCCTAGAAAGATTTGGATTACCTCAGAGTTAATTCAGCTGAATCCAGTTGAACAGTTATTTGGTTTATTTGGGAATTTGTTATTTTCCAGAGTAAATTAGGATCCAAAAATAGCCTTTGAAACTCGAAAATATTTTGCCAGTTATTCTAATTTATCATGCCTGCTTCATTACATCGATTTATTTTTTGATATACTTTCAGTATAAGTTTTAACACATTTAACTGTAGGACTAAGAATCTCAAAAACATTTTTATTTGAGTAAAATAATGATAAATTGCTATTGGCTTTGAGATTTTTTTCAAGGGCCCTTCAGAGCATTTAGGTTTCATAGCATGTGTAAGATAACACCCTGCTCTGAGTCTCCTCCATCTTTTAAACAAACTTGTGATTAAGTTATAAAATACAAATATTAATGAGAAAGGAAAGTAGTCAAACATGTGCTAAGTCTCCACGTGATCAATACTCATGTTGATGGGTATAAAACTGGTTTGTTCCCTGGCTGTGTTCATTGGTCATACTAACCACAGTGCGAGGTTCTCATTAATGCTTTTATGACTAAAATATTTTGGCTATCAATATTGTGGCTCTATATTATCACACCAAATGACATAACTAATATGTAAATTATTAAAACTTTCTAAAGGAAACAAGAATAAATTGTTGACATTTGTAATACTTAACTCATCTAAAATGTTATATGCCCATGACTTTCATATTACAATATTATTACAAGATTGATGAAAAATTTCTGATCTATTAATTTCTATTTCTGGGAAATAATAAGGAAATATAATTGACAAACCAATTAATTACTATCTAGTATGAAATAGATAATGCAAGATGAAAAACTAACCCCTGAAATTTTCCAAGTGTATTTGTATTTGAAAGCCACAAAAAAATAAAAACCATTTTATGCTCTCAGGGCCATAAAAACAGGCCTAAAAATGAGGATAAGTGAGATTACTATGAGTCCCTTCTCAAAGGACTGTTTGATTGTTTTAAAGTAGTTTTATGAGACTGCTTAAATTCTATAGTGAACTGATGGCAGATTTTATAGATAAAGGAAATGTTGTGGATCTAATTTATTATGTCATAGTTAGGCTTTTGATTATGTTTTGAGTGATATATATGTACCCATTACCTGAGTAAGCATTGAGACCATTTACACACATTAACTTGGGTAGATGTCACTAGTGAATATGCAAAGAATTGATATCAATGGGTTATGTCAACCTGGAATGGCATAACAATTGATTTTTCATCATAATTATTCCTGCATTTAATGGTATTTAATAGTTTCATCAATAACCTGAACGATCTTGTTCATTAGGTGTGCAAATGATACCATACTAGTTAGTAGAATGAGTATTAAAATGTAGTACAACTATGGCAAGCTGTAAAGCTATATGAAATGTCGAGTATTTAAGAAGAGAAAATACAGTTATAGAAAAATAAAACATCTAAGCAGAATGTAGAGAATTATGTATATATTTCTCAGATTAGGTATATCTGAGAGTTAGCAGTCAGTGTGAAGAACAAAATGAATAAATATGAAACAAATCTCACTCTATGTTAAAAAAAGTATAAAATCCCCTCATATTATAGTACTCAAACAATTAAGTTTTATTGTAAAATAAATTTTTTTGTGTTCATAAAAGCAAACATTATAAATTAATTCACCTGTCCTCAAGTCTGCCTCTATATTTCTGAATACTTAGTTTCTTTAACATGAAATATTTCAGTCAAACTTAAAGTACAGATGATCACATAATTAAAACCTCTATATTCACAACCCAGCTTAAGAAATAAATGATACAAAATTTAATATCTTTTTTCATATGCAACAATTATTTACATTTCCCTTAGTCATGTATTACTATTGTTTGTCTTAGAGTGGAAGCTCTGGAGCCAGGGAGTAAGTCAATCAATTCACAGCTTTTTAACAAAAATTCAACTATATGCGTACATAATGCTTTGCGATGATAATAACCCTCAAAAAACCACAGGGTACAATACTAAGGCATTCTCTCTTTCTATTACTTACTTAAAATTCAAGTATGTCTCTAAAGAACATGTTTTAAAATTTTAATTGTACACGTTTATGGGGCACAACATGATGTTTTAATATATGCATGCATTGTGTAATGATCTCCAAAGAAAATCTTAATAAGACAGATATAAAACCTATGTGGAAAAGTTACAGAAATTTAGGTTTTACAGTCTAGAAAAAAATGTAATGAATCACTCATCAATAGCTCACAATATAATAGTAATAGTAATTATAAGTTAAAGTTATTTAAATATATAAAGATGACTAACAATTATCTGAGAAGTAAATACCTGTCACCATCCTAGAGATGGTAACTATTAAGTCCTAGGCATGTGTTTTTATGTGAATTGTCTTAATTATTATTCTTAAAACCCTAAGAAAAAGATTAAGGCTTTATGAATAATAATTAAGATAATTTTACAAATGAGAAAACTGAGGATAGTCAGAAAGGTTAAATTGTATAAGACCAAACATCTATAAAGAAAAGGGCTAGAATTTTATCCTAAGTAATTAGCCCACATACCTTATTAGCCCAAACATCCCATAAATTATTAGGAACTTTGATTGCACACATGCAACAATCATGTGTATATATACGTGTGTGTTATATATAACTAAATACTCAAATGCTTCTTCACTTGCTTCTTTCTTTTTAATACCCCTTTGATATTTCTCAGTTTACATTTCCTGAAGAATTTGGTTATGCACCATGGATTGCATCTATGCTTTTCTGAGAAAAAAAAAGTAATTGAGTCAATAAGCCATACTAATTCATACTATCACAAAAGTAAGCATTATTTTAAAAAAATAATTAACTAAAGAATCAAGATCATAAATAGTGAATTAACAGGGACAGAGAAAAGGAAATGAGCTACAATGGATTAAGTGTTGGGTACAGTTCTGTTATCAGTGATGAGGCCATCACTCATGTTGGCTCACTCAGAAGTGGATTCATATGAGTAAGAAGAACCAACCAAAGTGGCTGAAGAACTAGGAGTGGACTCTGTATGAAAGCTGATACTGGGAACTGGAGGACCATTGGGAGAGTAACTTAGATATAATGCATTTGAAAAGCAAGGATGATAGTCAGACCTGCATCTAAAGAGAGAGGCAACAAAGACAAAATAGCATGCCTTAGAGGACCCCAAAATAGTCGAGACCCAAAGGCTGATTAAAGTATACGTAACTGGGATATGTTCATAGCCAGTGTTTTGGACAAGTTTCTATCACACAAGGGGATATTAGGCCTGCCACAGTGTCAGGCCAGCCCCCATAGCCCCAGGCTCCAGACTTGGCTCAGCACCAGCTGGTCCTTGCATACCTAAGATCCAGACTGGCTTCAATGTTCCCAGTGTACAGGCTCATTCCAGAATCAGGCCAGACTCCATGGGCTAGGCTGTAAGCCAGCCCCCAGAGACACAGGACCCAGGATTACCTCTGTGGACTCATGTTCCAGGGCCACCCCATTGCTAGGCTAGTTCCTGCAGACACAGGCTCAAGGCCCACCTCAATGCCAGGTCAGCTTCTGTGAACCTAGGCTTTGGGCTGGTCTCCACAAATCAAGTCAACAGTTCCACCCACCTGCCAGACAGCCCACTCGGAATCTCTGGATGGGCTGACTGATGATGGGTTACCCCTATCAAAGATAGTTAGTAAAGACTAAAATTGGAGCCTACTTCTTCAAATGCCAAAACAACAATGCATGGCCATAAGGATCACATATAATCAAGGAAACATGTCACTACTAAAGAAACAAAACACCAAAACCAACCCTGAAGAAATGGAGATGCACAAAGTATTTGACAAAGATTTCAAAATAATCATTTTGAAAAAGTTTCATGAGTTACAACAGAGCACAAATAAACAACTAAACCAAATAATGAAAATAATACATGAACAAAATTAGAAGTTCAGCAAAGAAATAGCAACCACAAAAAAGAACCAAACAGAAATCCTGGAACTGAAGAACACAATTACTGTGCTGAAAAATTCCATAGAGAGCATTAGCAGCAGACTTGATCAAGCAGAAGAAAGAATCAGTAAGCTTAAAGACTGGTCATTTGAAATTACACAGTCAGAGAAAAAACACCACAGCAAAAAGAATAAAAAAGAGTGAAGAAAACTTATAAGACTTATGGGACACCTTCTAGTGAACCAATATGCAAATTATAGGAGTCTCAGAAGGAGCCTAGAAAGATAAATGGGAAGAAAAAGTATTAAAGAAATAATGACAGAAAATTTTCAAAGTCTGGAGAGGGAAATGAAAAGCCAGATTTTTGAAGTCCAAAGAACCCCAAATAAATTAAATATAAGGAGATGTTTATCAAGACACATTATAATCAAACTCTCAAAAGTCAAAGGTAAAGAGAGAATTTTGAAAGCTACTAGAGAAAAGCAACTAGTCAGGTATAGGGAATCCCCATAAAACTATCAGCAAATATCATAGAAGAAACCTTGCAGGCTAGGAGAGAATGTTTTGATATATTTAAAGGTTTTTGGGCAATACATATACCATAACCAGCAAAACTCTTCTTCAGAAATGAAAAAAAAGATAAAGGCTTTCCAGGACAAAGAAAAGCTGAGGAAGTTTATCACTACTAGGCCTTACATATACCATAACCAGCAAAACTCTTCTTCAGAAATGAAAAAAAGATAAAGGCTTTCCAGGACAAAGAAAAGCTGAGGAAGTTTATCACTACTAGGCCTGCTATACAAGAAATGCTAATGGAAGTTCTTCAAATTAAAATAAAAGGACACTAACAACATGAAAGTATAAAAGTCCCTGTAAAGGTAAGAATATGGTCAAATTCAGAATACTCTAATACTGAAATGGTGGTATGTATCACTTTTAATTCAAGTCTAAAAGTTAAAAGATAAAATATTAAAAGTAAATAAGTTTACAATAATATTTTATGAAATGCACAATATATAAAGATGAAAATTGTGATATCAATAACATGAAATGGGGAGGTTCAAGTATCAAATTACATTCAAAATTAAGTTATCAGCTTAATAGACTGTTTTAACTACAAAAAGTTATATGTAAATTCCATGGTAACCACAAAGAAAAAAACCTGTACTAGATGGACTAGAAATAAAAAGAAAGGAATCAAAGCATACCACTAAAAATTCAAGTCATGAAGGAAGACAGTAAGAGTGAAAGTAATAAAGGAACTACAAAGCAGTCAGAAGACAATTAACAAAATGGCAATAGTAATCTCTAACTTATCAATAATTATTTGAATTGTAAATGAATTAAATTCTCAAATTAAAAGGTAGAGTGGCTGAATGGATAAAAAAATCAAGATTGAACTATATGCTGCCTACAAGACTCACTTTAGATATAGTACACACATAGATTAAAAGTAAAGGGATAGAAAAAGATATGACACGAAAATAGTAATTAAAATAGAGCAGGGGTGGATATAATTAGACAAAAGACTTTTAGCCAAAACTGTAAGAGAAAATACAGAGGTATAATGATAAAGGGGTCAATTCATCCAGAAGGGATGTAACAATTATAATATATATATGCACCCAAATTCCTAGCTCCTAAACATATAAAGCAAATATTTACAGAATTAAA
>NW_007726274.1:79818-139009 GCF_000696425.1 Galeopterus variegatus | reverse complement strand
ATATATATGCACCCAAATTCCTAGCTCCTAAACATATAAAGCAAATATTTACAGAATTAAAGGAAAAAATAATATTAGGAAACTTCAATATACCACTTTAAGCAATGGATATATCATCCAGACAAAAAATTAACAAGGAAATAGAGAACCTAACAGAAATACACAGAACATTTTATTCAATAGCACCAGAATACACATTCTTCTCAAGTGTACATAAAACATTATCCGGGATAGATCGTATGTTAGGGATTACTTAAAAAAAACCCCTTCTGTGCAGGTAATAAAACAATCAATAGAGTGAAGAGACAACTTACATAATGGGAGAAAATATTTCCAAACCACACATCTGATGAGGGGTTGATATCTAAGATATATAAGGCACTCAAACAACTCAACAGCAAGAAAGCAAATAATCCAATCAAAGGAATGGTCAGAGGACCTTAACAGACATTTCTCAAAAGAAGATATAAAAATGGCTATTTATAGGTATATAAAAAATCAAAGCTACAATGAGATATTAACTCATACAGGTTAAAATAGTTACTATCAAAAAGACAAAAGACAAGTGTTGATGAGGATGTGAAGAAACTGGTACCATTGTACAGTATTGGTGGAAATGTAAATTGTACAGCTATTATGAAACACAGTATGGAGATACATCAAAAATTAAAAATAAATCTACCATATGATTCAGCAATTTTACTTCTGGGTATATATCTAAAAGAATTAAAATCAGGATCTTAAAGAGATATTTGCACTCCCATGTTCATTGCAGCATTATCGCAATAGTCAAAATATGAAATCAATCTAAGTGTCCATTGTAGGATGGACAGATAAAAAAAATGTGTGTGTGAATGTGTGTATGTATGCATATATAAACACATACATGTACATATATATACGCATACAGACCCACACAATGGAATAGTATTCAAACAGAAAAGAAGAAAATCCTTTCATTTGTGAAAACATGGTGAACCTGGAGGAGATTATGCTAAGTGAAATAAACCAGGTGCAGAAAGACAAATACTGCTTATCTTTCTTACAGTAGAATGTATCATAGTCAAACTCATAGAAGCAGAGAGAAGACTGGTGGTTACCAGGGGCTGGGAGTGGGAGAAATGAGGAGATGTTGGTCAAAGACTACAAACTTTTCAGTTTTGCAGAATGAGTTAAGTTCCGGAGATCTAATGTACAGCACCAGGACTGCACTTAACAATACTGAATTGTATACTTGAAATTTGCTAGGAGAACAGATCTTAATTGTTCTCACCACACACACACACAAAATAGTAACAATGTGAGGTGATGGATATGTTAATTAGCTTGATGGTACTCATTTCACAATGTATACATATATTAAAACATTATGTTGCACACCTTATATACATACAGATTTTATTTCCCAATTACACCTTAATGAAGTTTGAAAAAAAATTTTTTTTAATGACAAGGGGTTATTGGTGTAATTGCCATGCTTGCCATCACCACTCCCCAGACTGCCTGCTTGTCTTTGGTTCTTAAGGGTATCATGACTGGCTTCTGAATTCAGGGATATCAGGGTCTCTCTGGAGGGCTTCAGGGACCTGTGAAATTGTAATCTTTCTCTCATGCATGTCAATGAACTCACTAGAGGAACTCTTGTGTCTCTCTCTAGCTCCGAGTGTCTATATTTCCCTTATTCAGTCCAGCCCACCTCTCTGTTGAAGTGGCAACCAAATGACAGGTAACACATAAACCCTCGGCTGGATAAAGAGACAGATGATCTTTAGAACATGTTCTGTTCCAGTGATTTCATTTCCCTCAGATGGAATGATACTTGGAGCTTTAATCATTTCGGGCAACCAAATGACAGGTAACACATAAACCCTCGGCTGGATAAAGAGACAGATGATCTTTAGTACATGTTCTGTTCCAGTGATTTCATTTCCCTCAGATGGAATGATACTTGGAGCTTTAATCATTTCCACTGGTGAGTGGATGCACAAAAATACAAGACAAGGCAAGAAGAGTGCTACCACATACAGGAAATGTTCACATGTAAAATCTCTCTCTAAATGCAGAATTTTAATCAGTGTTTCTGGGAAACGAGAAAACTTAAACCAGTATGAATTGTTTTAAATTTTAATCCAGAGCATGTGGAGTTAGAGTAATTCGTTCTTGCTTTACTTTTATTAATACATTTGTTTCTAATAGGTAAAATGCAATATTGCCATTTTGAAAATTCGGGGATGTAGAATTATGCTGTATATTGAGAACATGGTACGTACTCATAACCTGTTCTTGATGCCAGAGCCTCAAGGTTCTTTGATCATTCATCCATCCATGCATTATTTACTGAGTTTGTGCTATGTGCTGGGAACATTCAGAGAATAAAATACACCTCAAGATTACTTTGGGTCTTCTCGGCTCAAATAAGCTTTTAAAAATATCAGGAAATCAGAGAGCTCTTCAGCTAAGAAATTTCTTGTGAAGATGTTATTGCCAATATTTCTGAATATTCTAAAACGCATATTCAGTCTGAAAAGCAAAAAAATAAAATACCATATTACAACTTCGTGAGGGTATGTAGATTCTACATGAATCTGTATATATGAAGATTACACCAGTGAATTAAATTTTATTCTGTCAATAGACTCTATTTAAAATAATCCTAGTATGTCTTTTGCCATATTAATTTTTTGATGTGAGCACTCTTTCATTTATTCATTCAAAAGGGTCTTCATTCTGACTGATTGAATTTGGAGAGAAGGACAAAGAATTACAAATGAGCTGAGGATTTTTAGATTTAAGCACTGAATAGATTTTCTGGCCTTGTACTAGAATGGGAAGCATACGTGGATGAGCAGGTGTAGGACTGATTTTTGTACTTAGGTTCTCTCAGCTCTATTGGTTAGTAGCATTGCCATAACCCTGTGCTCAACCCAAAACTCCAGATGCATGCTTTACACCATTCCTCACCAATCGAGCACTAACAGAGATTTGGTGATTCTAACTCTAAAAAAAATGCTTAAAAAAATACAAATTCATTTTTGAGGCATAATTAACCTACAATGAACTGCACATATTTAAAATGTAAATTTGGTAAATTTTGACATGTGTACACAGTCACAAAGCCATTGCTACAATCACATGCATGAACATGTCCATCACTGCAGAACTTTCCTCTTGTCTCTTATTTCTCATCCCTGCTTTACCCCTTCCTATGCTCAGGTAACCACTGATGTACTTTCTGTCATTATAGACTACTTTGCACATTTTAAAATTCTGTATAAATGGAATCAAACAGTACATACTTGGTGTTTTTCACTCATTGTGATTATTTTGAGATTCATCCATGTTATTATGTGTCAGTTGTTCATTCCTTTTCATTGCCAAGTCATATTTTATTGTATGGCTATCCCAAAATTCGTTTATTCATTCACTTGTTGATGGACATTTAGGTTTTTCCAGTTTCTGGCTATTAAAAATAAAAGTTTCTATGAACACTCGTGTAAAAATCTTTATGGACACATGCTTTATTTTCTCAAGGGCAAATACCCAAGAGTAGAATGATTAGATCATACGGTAGATGTTTGATTAAATTTAAATTAAAACAAGCAAATTTTAAAAATGCAAAACTGTTTCCAAAGTCATGTGGTTGCACAATTTTAGGTTCCCAACAGAAGTGCCTGAGAGTTCCAGTTCCCCAGAAGCTTTGCGGACACTGGCATGGTTGGTCTTGTTAGTTTTAGCCATTTTAATACTTGTGTAGTGAATTGCACTGTTATTTTTGTTTGTGTTTTTCTAATCACTAATGATGTTGAACATAGTTTTCTGTGCTTATTTGCCATACATATGTTTCCTTTGGCAAAATTTCTCAAATCTTTTTCCCATTTTTCTATTAATTTTTTTAAAAAATGTCTTGTTGAGTTTTAAAAGTTCCTATGTATTCTCTGTATAAATCCTTTATCAGATATAGGATTTGCAAATAATTTTTTTTCAGATTGTAACTTGTCTTTTCATTCTTTCAACAGTGTCTTTCAAAGAGAAGACATTTTTCGTTTTGGTGAAATTCAATTAATTAATTTGTTCTTTTATGGATGTGCTTTAGGTGCCATGTCAAACAAATTTACATCTAACCCAATATTTCCAAACTTTCTCCTTGGTTATCTTTCAGAACGTTTATAGTTTTGAGTTTTATATCAAGATCTTTGATCCATTTTGATTGATTTTTAAATCTATAGATTAATTTGGAAAGAACTGAAATCTTACCAATATTGAATCTTCCATCCTATGAACATGGTATATCTCTCTATTTGTTTAGGTCTTCCTTAATTTTTCCTTAACTTTTCTCTAGAGCTTTTAGCATAGAGATTTTGTGCATATTTTCTCAGATTTATACCTCTAAGTCTTAATGCTTTTGGAATTGGTATTTCGTAATTTAATTTTTTGTTGCTTGTTGCTGGTATTTGGAAATAAATTGGTTTGTACGTTGATCTTAAAAACTGCAACCTTACCTATCTCATTTATTAGTTCTAATAGCTCTTTTGTAGATTCCATTGAGTTTTCTACAAACAGAGTTATGTTGCCTGAGAATAAAGGCTTTTTTCCTCTCAATATGGATGCCTTTTAATTTGTTACTTGTCTTATTGCACTGGCTAGAACCTAAAGTATGTTGAATAGACGAGGTGACAGCAGATATCCTTATCACTGGCCTGATCTTAGGAGGAAAGCATTCAGTCTTTCGCCTTTAAGTATATTAGCTGTAGGGTTTTTGTGAATGCCTTTTATCAGGTTCATGAAGTTCATTTCTCTGCCTAGTTTGATGAGAGATTTTTTTTTTTAAAGAAAATGTGATTTTATTAATATTATATTTTACATTCTGGGATGTCGTTGAGGAGCAGTTGGGAAGGAGGGGGAGAGGAGAAAGGGGAAGAAAATGGGATGGAAGAAGAAGGAGGAAGGAGAAGGGGTGGGATTGAGGCCTGTGGCACCCCCCTCATTCCCACAAGGGAGACTGGGGGGTTTCCAGTAGTGGCTTGTTCATTGCTAGGCTGGGTGCAGATGTCAAGGGGTCTGTGGCAAAAGACCTCACCCCCCACCGTCCCAGCTTGGGAACCTGGGGCCCTTCTTGCTGAGGCTTAGTGGTCATCGCTGGGCTGGTTGCACCTGTTGGGGGATGTGGCCAAGACCCAAGGAGCCCCACCGCCTCAGGTTGGGAGAGACCAGGGCACTTCTTGCGGAGGCTTGGTGGTCACTACTGGGCTGGCTGTGAATGTTGAGAGTGGTCATCGCTGGGCTGGTTGCACCTGTTGGGGGATGTGGCCAAGACCCAAGGAGCCCCACTGCCTCAGGTTGGGAGAGCCCAGGGCACTTCCTGCGGAGGCTTGGTGGTCACTGCTGGGCTGGCTGTGAATGTTGAGTGGCATGGCCAAGACCCTCAGCCCCCCACTGCCCTGGTTTGGGAGACCCCAGGGTGCTTCCTGTGGTAGTCAGTGGTTGCCGCTGGGCTGGCTGCGGGTGTTGGGATGGATGTGGCTGAGGCCAGCAGCCCCCCTCCACCCTGGGTTGAGAGACCCAAGACTGCTTTCTGTGGCAGCTTGGTAGTCACCTCTGGGGTGGCTGCACATGTCGGGGGACATAGCCGAGGCCCAAGGACCCCCACTGCCCCAGCTAAGGAGAGCCCAAGGCATATTGTACATTGGCTTGGTGGTTGTCACCGGGCTGGTGCACAAGTTGGGGGGGCTTGGCTTTGGCCCAAGACCCCCACAACCCCTGGTGGGACAGCCTGGGCACTTCCTGTGGCAGCTTGGTGGTCACCACTGGGCTGGCTGTGCATGTCGGGGGCTGTGTGGCCAAGGCCCAAGGCCCCCACCATGAAGACTGGTTGTGGGCGTTGGGGGGCATTGGTGAGACCCCCCTCCCTCCCCGCTTTCTGGCTTGGTAGTCCAGGGGACTTCTGGTCCTTCTAGGTGTTACAGATATTCTTTGATGAAATGAGACTTTTACAAGTTAATGTGAAACTTTGTCTCTGGTTGCAGGTACTTTGTTTTTTCTTTCATTTCTGTGTTGGATTATTTGTTGTTCCCACCATTTAAACTCTGCCCTAGAAGTAATTTGTTGTCCTTTGCTTATTTCTAAAAGGGGGAACTTCCTTTGGGGACCAGTACTTGAGCTCTGTGTTTAAGTTGAATTGCTGCTTTGCTGCTCATTCCCTAGGGAAGGCTTTTTGTGCAGCTCAGGTTTTAATGGTTGACTTTATAGGTACTTCCAGTTCTAGTGAAATCTGGTGCACCTGGGCCGTGTAGACGCTCTGGTCTTGGCCTAAGTCTTTTCATCAAACTGCAGCCCATGCAATTCTATATTCCTCACCAGTCTCCTCTGAGTGGTCCTTCACTGATTGGGGTGCAGATCAGCTGTCCTTGCTATGCCCCAGTGGGCCTGTCTCCCCAACTGCCTGTGCTGCAAACACTTTCCATGCACTAGTCCCTTGCAATGACTCAGCAGCCTTTGAGTGGCTCCTTTTTCCCAGTTGCTGTGGCTCCTTGATCTTATGTGGGTCCACAGGAACCCTATTAGTGGTCTTATTGTCCTGGGGACCATCATGGCCCTCTTCTCCCCTGCTGCCTCCAAGCAACTTCATCCAAAGGACACAGCTGTGGCTTTTTCTGGCTCCTGCTCTATGAGGTCAGCAGCTCTAGCCAGGACATGGCTGGGGCTCGAAAGAGTCAGAGTGTTTTTTTTCTTTCTCTCATCATGGCTTCTCCTGCCATCATGCATTCTGTAGGTCTCTCCACAGCTGTGGCTTTTTCTGGCTCCTGCTCTATGAGGTCAGCAGCTCTAGCCAGGACATGGCCGGGGCTCGAAAGAGTCAGAGTGTTTTTTTCTTTCTCTCATCATGGCTTCTCCTGCCATCATGCATTCTGTAGGTCTCTCCTCCTCTTCCCCTGAGCTCTAATGGCCCCAGCTTGGCTGTCGTTGCTTTTTCATAGTTGTAAATTGGTTGATTTGTGGGAGAGAGTGACGCTGGGGACCATCTCTTCCACCATCTTGACCAGAACTGATGAGAGATTTTATCAGGAATAGATGTTATATTTTGTCAAATGATTTTTCTGCATTTATTGACATAATTTGTTTTTTTCTTTTAAGTTTGTTAATATGATGATTTATATTGTTTACTTTTTGAATATTCCTTTGCATTTCTGGTATAAACTCCACTTGAGTACAATGTATTGTCTTTATATTTCTGAGTTTGATTTGCTAAAATTATATTTTACATTTTTACATCTATGTTCATGAGCAATATTGATCTCTTGTTTCTCTATATTGTAATGTCTTTGTCTTATTTTGGTACCAGGATAATGCTGGTGTTATAAAATTAGATCCCCCCTCTTCAGTTTCTGGAAGATTTTATGTAGAGTTTCCAGATATAATAAATTTTACCTTGTGATATATAAGCACATACATACAAATATATGTATATATCCTACAACTTTACTAATAGTTGCTATTATTCTCCTAATTTTTATATGAAGGATGTAAATTAGAGAAAAGTTAAGTAACATGCCTAAGGCCACAAGTTGATAAATAATAAATTCAGGATGTAAAGGAGAGGGACTTACTACAGAATCCATGCTATTAACCTTTACACTTTATTTTCTCTTAATTATTTTAAGATTTCCTACATCTGTCTGACTTCTAAGCTTTTACAAAAAGCAATACTCTCTTTCCCAGAATGATGTAATGCTGTAATGATGGGCCACTGAAATGTTTCTTTACTTATTTTGGCCAACTTCTCATCTCTTCCCCCATACCCTTCCTTCACCATACTAAAATTAGGAATATTACCTCTCAGGCTAACATAATGCATCAATTTGATAACACATAAGCTTGCTGTGTCTGCCTCATAAGTACTGAGGTAATTAAGGGCTTTGCCTTTTATATTTTTTCCTGTTGATGAGATGCATTTGAGGGAGGGAAGCAGCTGTTGAGCTTGGCTTCAGCATGTTTCCTCTTCCCACAGCTGAAAATACTTGACTTCTACCTGTATGCCTGGTCCCAACCTGGTCTTTAGAAACACTTGGAATAGATGCAGATTTCATGGCAGCTGACTCCTGCCATATTCCAATATCATTCCTTTACTCGATAAGGAATTTGTAGCCTTTTCCTAAATATATGCCAGATTGTGCTAATTTCATTCCACGTTTCCCAGACTCTTTAATTCTAAAACTGGAAATAAACAATTATCTAGCTCAGAACCAGCCAACCTCCCACATAGAAAGCAATAGACGACATTATAAATGGAGTCCTGCCTGTGGCCCCCATCCATGTGTTGGTGGCTTTAACACCTGCAGAGATGTATCCAAATGCCAATTATTTACCTTCCACCTAACTCCCTGGCTTCACCTGTCCAACCCCCATGAAACCCAATGCCTAAATTAATGCCTGCAGTCTCATGTCAAGTTCTGTGAACACAGTGCCTTGCTGTGAGGCTGTATTTCCTTCAAGCACTTGCAACTAGGTCTTTCTCCCAGGCATTTTCCTGGCAAAGTGGGTTGTGATAGTTGCAGGCCCTGGATTCCTTGCTGCCCAGTTCTGTTGTAATTAACCTAGTCATATCAGGCCAGGAACAGAATGACAAACTCAGAGCAAAAATGGCACTTTCAAGTCTATCACCACATGACTGATTTAGGAATTTCCTCACAAGTCATTATCCTATCTCTGCTTGAAGACCTTTGGGGATGGAAAACTGTCTAAGGAGCCTCTCTCGTCTGGCTAGCTCCCTTTGAAAATTCATCATTTCATTGAGCCAGATATTACTGTCTTTTAGTTTTTAATCCTTTTAAAGACCCCATTTTTACCAAGCAAGGGTTTGCTGCCCTATGCACACAGAAGCTCATAACATGGCACTGGTTTTTGAGAAAAGGAAAAGGCTTTATGTTGTGAGGTCAACCAACATGGAGAAAGGAGGCAATGTACCTCAAATCTGTCTCCATGATCCAGAGGTTGTACAGGCTTTAAAGGATACTAGGCAAACCTGACTGGCTAGCTCTGAGTTAGGCCATATGATGGGGTGAAAGTGTATGGGATTGTTACAAGTCAGGCCATATGTGATGATGAAACTTATGGATGCTGAATCTGCCTTACTGAAAAACCTCTCACTTCCAAAAGGGCTCTGGTGTTTTTACTTCCAGCTTTTGTGTTTTGCAAATGGAAGATTTTTTTGTTCCTGTGGTGCTCAAGGTCATCTGGAGGGTCAGGCATATGCTCAGTTTACATCCTGCAAGTCAACTCATAAAATAACTTGAGATAGGGAAAATAAACCAGTTTCAACTAATTTTAGGTGGTTTCACGATTATCAGGCTTAAGGCCATCATTATAAACAAAAATTTAAACTCACACAGTGTTTGAATTTCAACACAATTATAAAGCAGAAGTCATGAGTACAACTAGTAATTCAGACAACAGCATACTAGGGTTTACTTTGACATTAACGAGCTGGTAACATGGCAAGTAGCTTAGCTCTATTTCTTCTTGCAAATTGAGAAGCTTAACTAGGTTAGTGGTTTCAAAATTGTTTATTGGATTCCTTAATGTATTTGTAGACTTTCCAAAAAGAAAACTGTTCAGAAAAGTCAAATAAGATTAGAAAACTCTGGGTTAAATAAATTAAGCAGGTTTCTTCACTGGAAGATTTCTTAAAACCTTTAGTAAACTTATGTGCTTTTAGAAGTTCAAGAAAAAGTCAAATAAGATTAGAAAACTCTGGGTTAAATAAATTAAGCAGGTTTCTTCACTGGAATATTTCTTAAAACCTTTAGTAAACTTATGTGCTTTTAGAAGTTCAAGAAAAAAAAGAGAATAAAAAATATTTTGCAAAGTCTTGATCATAGTTCTTTACTTTCCATTACCACCTATTAACAGAGTTCCACTGAACGTTCCAGAAAATGCTGGATCTGATTTCTAAGGCTTAAATAATATGTGTATATTAGTCAAGTTTCTCCATAGAAACAGAACCAATAGAAGATTAAACATACATACACACACAAATTCATATATATGAAAATATTTATTTTATATTTACTCACATATATGAACATATTTATTATAAGGTATTGGTTCACATGATTATCAAGGCTGAGAAATTCCATGATCTGCTGTCTGCAAGCTGAAGACCCAGAAAAACCAGTTGTGTAGTTAGAAGGTCTGAGAGGTGGAGAGACAATGGTACAGATTCCAGCACCTAGGGCAGAAGAAGATTCATGGATGTCCCAGTTCAATAGCAGGCAGGGTTAATTCAACCTTCCTCTACCTATTCTATTCAGGCCCTCAAAGCATTGGATGATGCTCACCTCACTTGCTCACTCAGTTCACCAATTTAAATGCTAATCTATTCTGGAAACACCTGCACGGACACACCCGGATATGCTGTCTAACCAAATATCTGGGTATACCGTGTCCCAGTCAATCTGATGCATGAAATTAGCCATCACAATGTGATTCTATGGTTAGGAAAAAAAAAAAAGCTTTTAAAAAGAAAGTTCAAAATAGTCTTGAGGTAAATTTGATCACCTATATAAAATCTCGGGCTGTCCAGTTAGTTCAGTTGGTTAGAGCACAGCCTTATAACACCAACGTAACAGGTTCAGATCCCCACACTGGCAAGCTGCCACATACAGAATAATTATATATATATATATATAAAATCTCATACATATGTTATCAAATTTACTCCTCAAGATTAAAATATCAATAGCTTGATATACTTTTCAAATATTCCTTTTAAATCATAGTGTAAAACTACTTTTTTGAGGAAGGCTTCCTTGATTAACCCCTGTGTATTAGAATACTCCTGAACGCCATGCATTTAGCTGGTAAAGAATCAGTCCACATGTGTTGATTCGTGGATAGCCACATTTATCCTGTCTCACTAACTAGACTCTTCAGGGATAAGAAGAACCTGCTCAGATTTCTTCCTTTCAGTTTGCCTAGAATAGGGCTCTAAGCACAAGAGAACTTCACATGTAGATATACCTTCCTGGATTTATATATTTTTCAATTCATTAATAGACTAAGAGAATAGTTTCTTCTCTTCTGAGCAACTTCTTTCCTTAGATACTATGTAGTTTCATGATTTTTAGGAATCAACATTAAAAAAAAAAATAATGTACAAAAATCATTAGCCTACCTACTACAAGTTACAATGGAAGAAATAGTCTCACTTAAATTAGATAAGATAAAATACCTAGGAACAACTTTTTTAAATGTGCAATACCGACATAAGAATGTAAAACATAGTTGGCATACACAAAAGAAGACTAGAATAATAAGATTGATATTATAAGGATGTCACCAATTTAGGGATGATATAAAACTATTTTTCCAAAAAAATATTATCAACTCTTCTGAGCCCCACTTTCTCCTGCATAGACATCTTCCTTACTGATATCATAGTATAGTTTCGTGCTATATTAGTTACCTTATTAGAAAATTATTCAGGTTTTTAAGGCTTCATCCTGCTCACATTAAAGCTTTAAACAAATTGGTTCAAAATCTTCCTCTTTTCTCCCAAGAGCAGACTAATATGGGGACGCAAGCAGTTGAAAGAGCAAGAGGAGAAAGGTGGGGTCTTCTCTCACCTTTACCTTTCCTTTATCCACCTTGTGGTAGTCTCCCTGGTGTAAAGGAAGAAGGAACAAGAGGAAAAAGATGGGTGACTTTATTTGAACTTCAGGAGTATCCTTTAGGATGGTGGTAAAGGCTGTTCTAGTTCATTGTCTTTTGGGAAGTTAAAACTCCATAGAGCTGGCTGGTGTGAGACTCATTTCCAAACAGCTCCCCTAGGTAATGATGGACTCTTCCAAGGCTCAAAACTTGGCCACTTACTCCTGCTGATCCACACCTGGTACCAGCATGCCACATTCCTCTGAGGTGCCTGCCTCTTTGCCCCAAATCAACAGTCCCTAACAACACCACAGCCCACAATCACATTTTCCCTCTCTTCTCCAACTCTGGCACTTTAAGCCCATTCAGGAACCATCTCCCATACTACTTAGGAACTAAGAATTTAAGGAAGTGTTCCTAGCACAGGCTGTGGCTGATTTTCTTCCACTTGGCCCTATTCAGGTCATGCTGTTTGCTAACAAGGCCACCAGTCTAGTGATGAAATAACCATCTTGCTGGCACATGCACGGTTTGAGTATTTCTCCTAGAGTTTTTTTCCCTTTGCTTCCCTATGGAAACATTTTCCCTTTTCCCTCCCCATGGAGCAGAAAATAGCCCCTTTACTTATACCTAAAGAAATAATCTTCTACCTTCCAGTCCTTCTATTATCAAATGGCAGTGGTGGTAGGAGGGAGGCCCTTATGTCAAACTGGTTCTTCTCAGTAGGACTTTCTGAAAGGTTCTGGCCCAAATCCTTATTCTTTAAAGTTAAAAACTGGAAGTCTTTAACAACCTTTTGTTTTCGGGTTTGGATATTAGCTACTCACTTTATAAAAACAAATTCTTGTTAATCTCATATATTGCAAATGAAAGTGTAAAGGCATTAAAATTCTATGTAATTTTGACAAAGATATTCTACTTCTAGAAATTATATTACAGATAAACTTGTATATATGAAAAAGAATGTTTCGTTATAGATTATAATAGCAAAAAATCAGAAACAAATTAAGTATGGTTAAATTATGATATATTCATTAATGGACTAAAGGCCAGAATTATTTTAAATGTCATAACTATCTTAATGTTTTAAATATTTAAATATTTGTAAACAGCTCAGTGATTCATTCTCAAGCAAGTATTCATTGACCCTTACTTTGTAGTTAGTGCTATGATATGCCAAGCCACAAAAAAGAATGTGGCAGCTTTATATGTACTAAAATAGAATGACCTCCATATTTTTTCTTGATATTTTTTAATCATTATACAATGTAAACATTTTTTGTGGCCCTTTACCAAATTATCCCTAAACCCTCCTCCACTTCCCCTTTTCCCACTTCTGATGGACTCAGTTCCATTATCTCCTTTTGAAAGTTCAAGGAATTATTGTGATTGTTGTATCTTTCTTCTATTATTTTTATTTTTAGCTCCCACTGGCAAGTGAGGACTTGGTATTTCTTTCTGTGCCTGGCTTATCGCATGTAACATAATTTTCTCTAAGTTCACCCATGTTGCTGCAAATGGCAGAATTTCATGTATACATACCACATTTTCTTTATCCAGTCATCCATCAATGGACATTTACATTGGTTCCAATCCTTAACTATTGTAAATAGACCTGTGATAAACATGGGAGCGCAGGTATCCCTTCAACATGATGATTTCCATTCCTTTGTATATATACCCATCAGTGGGATTGCTGGATTATGTGGCAGTTCTTTGTATACTTGTCTGAGGAATCTCTATGCTGTTTTCCATAACAGCTGCACTAACTTATAGTCCTATTAACAATGTGGAAGTGTTTCCCTTTCTCTACATCCTCACCAGCATTTGTTATTCTGTGTCTTTTTGATACTGGCCAGTTTAACTGGCATGAAATGATATCTCAGTGTGGTTGTGGTTTGCACTTCACTAATGCTGAGTGATGTTGAGCATTTGTTCATGTGTCTGTTGGCCATTTGTGTATCTTCCTTTGAGAAATGCCTATTTAGCTGCTTTGCCCACTCTTTAATCAGGTTACTCGTTAAGTTGTTTGAGTTCCTTTTATATTCTGGATATAAATTCCTTGTCAGACATGTGATTTACAAATATTTGCTCCCATTCTATAGGTTGTCTTTTCATTCTGTTAACTATTTCCTTTGCTGGGCAGAAGCTTTTAAGCTTGATATAATCCCACTTATTTTTTCCCTTTATTGCCTGTACTTTTAGGGTCTTGTTCTTAAAGTTTTTGCCCAGTCTTACTTCCTAAAGTTTCCCCTTTGTTTTCTCTTAGGAGTTTTATAGTTTTGGGTCAAGTCTTTAATCCATTTTGAGTTGATTTTGGTATATGGCAAGAGGTCCAGGTCTAGTTTCTTTCTTCTACATAGAGATGTCCATTCTTCTCAGCACCATTTATTGATGAGGCAGTCTTTCCCCAATGTATGCTTCTCATGCTCTGGTCAAATATCAGTTGGCTATACATATGTGGGTTGATTTCTGGGTTCTCTATTGTATTTCAATGATCTGAATGTCTGTTTTTATGCTAGAACCATGCTGTTTTGGTTGTTATAGCTTTGTAATATAGTTTAAAGTCAGGTAGTGTTATACCTCCAGCTTTTTTTTTTTTTTATTGCTCAGAATTGCTTCAGCTATTTGGGGTCTTTTATGGTTCCATATGAATTTTTGAATTGCTTTTTCTATTTCTGTGAAAAATGTCACTGGTATTTTTATAGGAATTGCATTGAATCTGTGGATCACTTTGGGTAGTATGATCCTTACAACAATGTTGATTCTTTCAATTAATGAACATGGGATGTCTTTCCATTTTTCTGTGTCCTCTTCAATTTCTTTCATCAGCGTTCTATAGTTTTCCCTGTAGAGATCTTTCACCTCCTTGGTTAAATTTATTGTAGGTATTTTATTTTTATTTTTATTTTTTTGTAGCTATTGTAAATGGGATTGCTATGTTGAACTTTTTCTCATCTAGTTCATTGTTGATGTATAGAAAAGCTACTGATATTTGTATGTTGATTTTGTATCCTGTGACTTTACTGGAAAGGACCATCTTTTCCATAAATAGTACCACATTAAGGTAAAGTCGTGGATCAGTGGGAACTCATGCACTGTTGGTGAGAATACAAACTATTTTAAATATATCAGAAAACAATTTGTACTACCTTTAGAATTAATTAAAAATAATCATTGAACCCCTGTTACACTCATATTTTAGGTACTACTCTAAGCACTTGTGAATGTAACCAAACAAAACAAGAAGAAAAATTCTACCTTCATGTAGGTTACATTCTAGTGAATAATCCCATATCTTGTGTCCCAGAAATTCCATTCTGGGACAACCTTTTAACACGGAGATTCCCCTAAGAATTGTGTCCCTATGCCCTAATGTCATCTAGTGAGTATTAATTAATTTTTTTTCCTGTGCATTTAGAATAATACTAGCTACGTACCATCCTTGGGGAAATTGGGAAGATAATCATTCCCATTATTTTCTGTGTTCTGTGCTGCATATGAGGAATCCCAGTTGAGAAAGTCTGCAAGAAACTATCACTCATGTGCATTAGAATGAAAGTCCAAGATGTTCATGGCAGAATTGCCAGATTTAGCAAATGAAAATGTAGGACATCAGCTAAATCTGAATTTCAGATAAACAGCATTTTTTTAGTATAACTGTACTTTCCATGTTATATTTGTATGTTATCTGGCAACCCTATAGGAACATCACTTATTAGATACACCAACACTCCTTCCCCCCAGCAACAAGGATTCCAGCAATCAAAGAAACTGCATTTCACTATAATATAGAGAAGCTGCTCATGAAATAGGAACCTCATGCATAAAGATGCCCCAGAATAGGAAAAATCAGACCAGTTCCATACAGAATTACTATTGAAAAAAAAAAAACCAGAAAATGAGAATAAAAATATTTCAGTTGATAAATCTTCTCCTAAAAATCAACCATAAAGCAGAAGAAAACTATGAGACATTATTTCAAATTGGATTAAATATCCTCAGGCTACCATTGTGAGATATATTTTAAAAATTACTGTACTAGAGTTAAACCAGAGAAGCAATACACACACACACACACACACACACACACACACACATATACACACACATATATATATGTGTGTGTGTATATAGAGAGAACTTTTAAAAATTACTGTACTAGAGTTAAACCAGAGAAGCAATACACACACACACACACACACATATACACACACATATATATATGTGTGTGTGTATATAGAGAGAACGCAATTGTAGAGGCTGACCAAGCAAGTTCAAAATCTGTAGAGCAGTTCATCAGGAAAAAAGAACTCCATGGGCATAGGCTAAAGTTGTTATATACAGTGAGAATTTCTCCTTTCCCTTGGGAAAGCCTCACCCCAGCTTTTAAGATTGTCAGGCTCACCTGGAATAATCTTCTTTTCTTAAATTCAACTGATTAAAAATTTTCATTACATCGGAAACATCTCTTTACAGAAGTAAGTAGATTAGTGTTTGATTGAATAACAGGGACTATAATGTAATCAAGATGACACATCGAAAAGCCATAATAGTCTTTTCCATATCAAGTTGGTACCCACAAAACACATCTCCTTAACTAAACTCAATGCCCAAATAAAAGCAGTAACAAAATTATGCTTCCTCTTAACATGATACAAGTATCCTGAATGCAATTCACAATGCACTAATCTTTTCCCCCAAAAAGGATATCAATCCTTGAGTGATGTTGAGTCTTCTCCTCCTAAATACTCTAATTTAAATATTACAGTATAAAGTTAACTATTATTAAGACATCTGATGTTTGAAAAGTGGATAAGAGAGAGAACATGACAGAAATATTTGGCTAATATATATGCAAAAATAATTCATATCAAAATAAAACACTCATAACTATTATTGTACTCATTTTGCAATGTATTCTAGTTGCGGCTGGTATTTATAGTTACTTTCTTTGCTGAGGTAAGGAACCCCAGCTGGTCATGGTTTGTTCTCTGATGACGTAACTCAAATTTTCATTCCTGAAGGGTCTGGCTATTAGTGTCCTACCTGACTTGGGTTGTGATCTTTTAATTGACCTTAATTACAAGACATGGGAATACCAAGAGACACCCTAAGGGATCTCCTGCATTCAAGACACGCTCCTCCTTAATGCTCATTGTGTAATAACGACACAATTTCCATGTAACTACTAATTTCCTTAGTAGGTAGGACCGACCACCCCCAAAAGTAACCCCCCTTTTCACTTGTTGATTCAGAGACAGGAGGAGCTCAAGTTGCCAGGTGGCAATCTCAACTTTCAGTCGGGTGGACTCATCGTGTCCCTTGGTGGACTCATTCTTCCATTTGGAAGGCCAGCAAAGCTGAAGGTTATGGGAATAGGAAGTGAAATTTTTGTTAATGGATCACTAGAGGTAATAGTGAGAGGAGACGCCCCAACTTCTGTAAATTTATTCTTGTACCCATGAATTCTGGATATTGGATAAAAAGCACCATATATTTCATGCTGATTCATAGTATAAGAAGGTACTTCAAAAAGTTCATGAAGAATTTCATATTATCTTTCAATTCTGTTTTTCCATGAATTTTTCGAAGTATCCTCATGTCTCATTTGAGATGATATTGCTGCGTCCGGCAAAGTATTACTATTGGTACCATAGCTGAGCCTCCAAAAGGCCATTTCACCATACCATTACACCAGCTTCTTTGGGATGATTAGGAATATGGTAAGAACAGTGAATTTCATGACCAGGAATCCACTGCCACCTTTATTTACTATGAAATAGATTTCTTGGCCAGAAGCAATGTTGTGTAGAATGCCATTAAGGTGAAAAGGCTGTAAGTATACAGATGGTAGTTTTGGCAGATGCTTTGTAGGTAGGGGTGGCAAATCCATACCTACAAGAAATGTCTATTCCAGTAAGAGCAAAATGTCACTCTTCCATGATGGAAGTGTCCAATGTAATCAACTTGCCACCAGGTAGATGTCTGATAACCCTAGGGAATGATGCTGTATCAGGATCTTAGTGTTGATCTCTGATGCTGGTAGATTAGACACTCAGTAGTGGCCCTAGCCAGGTGAGCTTAGTGAGAGTCCATGTTGATGAACCCATGAAGAACCTCCATTGCTGACACCATGACCACTTTGTTCATGAGCCCTTTGTTCAATGACAGGAATGGCTAGGAAAAGAGATCGACTAGTACTCATGAAAAGGGTCGCCAGAGTGTAAATGCTCACCAGAGTGACTCAGCAGAGAAGGATTTTAATAATCAAGTGGATAAGCATAGAACACAAAAATCTTCATGCTATTTGCCTATTCATAGAGGTATGTCTACATACCTTTTCCCCAGTCCTCATTGTCACCAATTTTCCAGTCATTCTCTTTCCTAGACCCTGGTCAACAAACTAAGCCATTGGCCAGAGCCCATGAAACAATATAGACTAATAACTAAGGCCATTTTCCCCTCAAAGCAAAGCAAACAATCAGGTGCACTGCATGAAGTTCTGCCTGGTGGGAGGATTTCCTTTCATCACTGTCTTTCAATAGTATCCTAGAAATGGCCTGTAGTTATGCACTTTCAGGTAGTGCTTACATATTGTACAGAACCACCAGTAAACCAGACCTAAGGTTTGTTTGTTTCATTTTTTCTTAGTCATCTTGTTACAGGAGATCCTCTATTAGGGCATAGGTATGGGTGGACTGACAAAGAGAAAGTAGTGTGAAGCAGAAGTTAGGCATGAACATTTAGGTCACTTTCTCATAAAAATGCATTTGCGTATTGAGTCTGCTTCAACACAATGAAGCATATATGCCAATTACATTTGATAAGTAAGGTTTTGCACACCCAACTTTATGGTTTGGTGGGTCAGACAACATCCAGTTCATGATGGGCAGCTCAGTTTGAATGGTAACTTGTGGCCCATGGTTAAGTTTCAGTCTCCACTAAGGGCTAGTAATAAGCCAAAAGCCATTTCTTGAAAAGAGAGTAGTTATTCACAGATGACATGGCTTTGCTTTAAATCCTAAGGGTTTGTGCTGTGGTTCATTTAGATGGGGCTGCCAAAACCCCCAAACAAAGTCTCTATTTTCCACTGACTCTTAAAGCACCATTACATATGCTCAATTATGTGCCCAGGTGTCATGGTGGCTTGTGTGGCAGCTTGCACCTATTGAAAACTCTTCTCTCTTTCTGGTCCCCTCTCAAAATGAGCAGTTTTCAAGTCTCTCGGTAAATGGGTCGGTCATAAGAGAACATGCAAATGAGGTAAATCCCCAAATCGAAAGATGCCCACTGCAGGAAAAGCCAGATGCAGAAATTAATCTATTGCCTTGAAAGAAATATTTTTCCATGACCCAGATCACTGGTTTCCTAGAAATTTCACTGAGGTGAAATATCACTAAATTTTTATGAGAATGGATATTAGGAGAGTTGGATTAAGGAAATCTGTTATGCAGTGGTAGAAAATCAACATGCCTAGAATCAGAATTTTAAAAACAAAGAAAAATTCACAAAAACAGGATGAAGTTCAATGTATTGATCAAATTTAATTTAAAAAGTTAAAAAAATGGAAAAGTAGATATAATATATTCTTACTTGAATTTTCTGAAGATAAAAAAATAATAAGGAAAATAAATATTTATCATTACAATCCAAAGTAACTTTTTTGAAGTAAGACAAAATCACAGTGTACATATTAATGAAGGCAAAGTGCCTGAGAAAATTAACCCAAAAAATTCAACTCTGAGTCATATTTCAGTAAACTGTTAGACAATAGAAGCACCCATAGTGTCTCCAGGAATAAAAGCAAACAATTATTTAAAAGGGTAAAACAATTTGATTGGCACCAGACTTCTGAACAGTGGCATATAATATATGCCAACTGTGGAAAACATTTTAAAGGAAAGAAAGTATGAGTCAAAAATGTATATGAAGCCAATTTATTTTTTAAGGATCGAGGATATAGATGAACAATTTTAAACATAGAAGAACTCAGGGAATACTACACTCATGAACACTTCATCCCCCCAAGCTACTAAAGGACAAGCTTCATTCAACCAAGGGATGAATGGCAAAAATATACAATGGTGAGTATTTATTATACGTAATTGCAAATTTAAAACTAAAATAAGGGTGAAGACAGGGTTAAAATAGTTGTGATAAACATTATATGTTGACAAAATAGAAATAATATAACTAAAAATGTGAAGAGAATGGAAAGCAGAAAGTAGAATAACATCATTTAATAATGTAAAATTAATAGATGGAAGTCAAAGAATACTATGTATGACAAACTAGTTGGAAAAGATTACATAAGAAAAAAAGAGGGGGTGGACTATGGCCACTAAAAATTGCACATACATAATTGTAACCAATAGACCTAAAATGCAAACCTTAAATATCCAAAAAATAAAAATAAAAAGAGAGAGAACAAGAGAGGGAGAGTAGAAAAGTCACACCACTTAGAAACGCATGCAATATAATTTACACAGTAATTATAATATCAAATAATCAGAAGATTTAAGACCAAACACATTAACCTCATTATTAAAACTTAAATGGGCTTAACTGCCATAGTAAAAAGAAAAAGACTTTCAAATTGGTAAATAGGGCACAACCAAATTTATTTGTATAGAGACACAACTAAATTAAAGTGACTCATAAGGTTAAAATTAAAAGGATGTGCAAAGATATATCAGGCAAATGGGGGAAAAATGAAAGCAGATTTCATGATACTATTATCAGAAACAGTAGACTACAGGTCAAAAAGCATAAATTGAGGTAAAGTAGGACATTTGAAATGCTAAAAGTCATAATTCTCAATGAAGATATAATAGTTATGAATATTTCTGCACCAATAGCATTGCAACGACCTAAAGGAGAAACTGCACGAGATTCAAGGAGAAATCAATAGAAATATACATAAGCTAACTTGAACACCACTGTCAGTCTGAGGTAGGTCAAATGGGCCCCCCAAAAAACAAAACAAAACAAAACCCCTAAAGCTATTGAAATTACAAATGACATCATCAATCAGATTAACCTTATGGATATGGCGTGTGTGTGTTTATAAAACACTGTGAAAACAGAGAATACACCTTTTCAATTGCACATGAAATAATCACAAAAATTATTAATTCCCTTAAAATCAAAGTATTATAAGTAACATTTTCTCATTAAAACATAGCAAAACTAGAAATAAAAACTACTAAGTTTAAAAAAAGAATCTCCATATGAAAGTTAAAACCTTTTTAAAAAAACCTCTTGATTAAAAAGAAAATTACATAATGTTTAGAAAATACTGATGATGAAAACACCACAAATTAGAATTTATGAAATTTAAAGCTGTGATCGGAAAAAAATTTATAGACTTAAGCATACATATTAAGACAAATAAAATAAAAAGATTGGTTTAAACTTTTTAATTTATATTGATAAATTTATTTACTTTGTTTTTAGCTTTTACTCTATTTTTTAATTTAATTTTTTTATTATCATGTAACAAATGCACATATTTATGAGTACAGAGTATTATCTTAGTACCTGTGTACATTGTGTGATGATCAAATCAGGCTAATTAGCATATCTATCACCACTAACATTTATCATTTCTTTGAGATGAGAACATTTAAATTCCTCTATTTTAGCCATTTAAAAATATACAATAAATTATTGTTAATCATAGTCACCTAGCATTATCTAATACTAAAACTTATTCTTCCCATCTAGATGTAATTATATGTCTGTTAACCAATCTCTCTCCACCCCCTCTTCCTCCTATCTGGCCCAGCCCCTAGTAAACACAATTCTATTCTACTTCTATGAGCTCACTTTCTTTAGTTCCCAGGTATGAGTGAGAATATGTGGTAATTATCTTTTTGTGCCTGACTTATTTCACTTAATATAATGTCCACCAGGCTCATCTATGTTGCTACAAATGACTTGATTTTATTATTTTTATGGCTGAATAGTATTTCATTGTGTATATATGCCAATTTTCGTTATCCATTCATCTATTGATGGACATTTATGTTGATTTCGTATCTTGGCTATTGTAAATAGTGCTGCAATAAACATGGGGTGCAGGTATCTTTTTGATATACCAATTTCCTTTCCTATGGATAAATACCAAGTGGTGGGACTACTGCATCATATGGTTATTCTTTTTTTAGATTTTTAGGAACCTTTATACAGTTTTCCATAATGGCTGTACTAATTTACATTTTCCCCAACAGTGGATAAGTGTTCCTTTTCACCACATCCTTACCAGCATTTGTAGTTTTTGTCTTTTTGATAAAAGCCATTCTAACTGGAGTGAGGTGATATCTTATTGTTTCAATTTGCATTTTCCTGATGATTAATAATGCTGAGTATTTTTGCATGTAACTGTTGGCCATTTGTATGTCTTCTTTTGAGAAATGTCTATTCAGCTCATTTGCCTGTTTTTTAATCAAATTATTTGTTTTGCTATTGAGTTCCCTGTATATTCTCAATATTAATTCATTGTCAGATGAATAGTTTGCAAATATTTTCTCCCATTCTGCAGGTTGTCTCTTCACTCTCGTTTCCTTTGCTGTGCAGAAGCTTTTTAGTTTGATATAGTCTCACGCTTTTGTTGCCTGTGCTTTAGAAGTCTTCTCCACAAAATGTTTGCCCATACCAATGTCTTGAAGTATTTCCCCTACGTTTTCTTCTATTAGATTTATCATTTCAAGTCTTACATTTAAGTGCTTAATCTATTTTGAGTTGACTTTTGTATATGGTGAGAGATAGAGGTCTAGTTTCCTTCTTCTGAATATGGATAGCCAGTTTTGCCAGCACCATTTATTAAAAAGGTTGTCCTATCCCCAATGTATTTTCTTGGTGTCTTTGTCAAAAAGCAGTTGGCTGGTGATGTGTGGATTTACTTCCAGGTTCTCTTTTCTGTTTGGTCCACATGTCTTTTTTTTTTTTTTTTATGCCAGTACTATGCTATTTGGTTACTATAGCTTTGTAGTATATTTTGAAATGAGATAGTGAAATGCTTCCAGATTTTTTGTTGCTGTTGTTTTGCTCAGGACTGCTTTGGATATTCAGGGTCTTTCATAGTTTCATATAAATCTTAAGATTTTTTTGTTTCTGTGAAAAATGTCATTGATATTTTGATAGGGATTGCATTGAATCCATAGATCACTTTGAGTAGTATGGTCATTTTGACAATATTAATTCTTTCAATTTGTGAACATGGGTTGTCTTTCTACTTTTTGTGCCCTCTAATTTGTTTCATCAGAGTTTTATAGTTTTTATTGTAGCAATCTTTCATCTCTTGGTTAAATTTATCCCTAGGTATTTTTTTCTGTAATGCTTTCTTGATTTTTTTCTTTTTCAGCTAGTTCATTGTTGGTCTATAGAAATATTACTGATTTTGGTATTTTGATTTTGTATCTTTTAACTTTACTGAACTTGTTTATCAGTTCTGAGAGTTTTTTTTCCTAGAGTCTTTATGTTCTTCTTTTTCTTTTCTTTTTTTTTTTTTTTTTTTGGTTTGTTTTTCTGTGTATAAGGTCATGTCACCTGCAAACAGAAACAATTTGACTTTGAGTTTTTCAATTTGGAGGCCCTTTCTTTCTTTTGACTAATTGCTCCGGCTAGGACTTCCAGTATTATGTAGAATAAGAGTAGTGAAAATGGGTATCTTTGCCTTGCTCCCCTTCTTAGAGAAAAAGCTTTCAACTTTTCCCTATTCAATATGATGTCCAATGTGCTTTTGCCATATATGGCCTTTATTTTGTTGAGGTACATTCCTTCTATACCTAGTTTGTTGAGAGTTTTTATAATGAAGGAAGGTTTAATTTTATCAAATGCTTTTTCTGCTTCTATTGAATGATCACATGGTTTTCTCCTTCATTTTATCAATGTGATGTATCACATTTATTGATTTGTGTGCGCTATACCATCCTTGCATGCCTAGGATAAATCCTACTTGATCATGGTATGTAATCTTCTTGATGAGCTGTTGAATTTGGTTTGCTAGTATTTTGTTAAGAATTTCGCATCTATGCTTATCAGGGATATTGGCCTGTAGTTTTGCTATTGTTGTTGTATCCATGTCTGATCTTGATATCTGGGTGATATTCACCTCACAGAATGAGTTTGGAAGAATTCGTTCGTCTTCAATTTTTTTGGAATGGTCTAAGAAGAATTTGTGTTAGTTGTTCTTTAAAAGTTTGGTAGAATTCAGCAGTAAAGTGATGACTTAAGCACCTGTATCAACACAAATAAAACAATAAAAATAAAAAAATACATTTTGAACTCATAAATCTAGCACCTGTATCAACACAAATAAAACAATAAAAATAAAAAAATACATTTTGAACTCATAAATCTGGAAAATCTAGAACAACAAAGTAAACCAAGAGAAAGTACAAAAAAAAAGAAATAAAAAAAAAGATTTATAAGGTAAGAATCTAGGAAACAGTAGTGCAAATTAATAAATCAAAATCTTGGTTCTTTAAAAAAATAAGCAAAATTGACAAACTACTACACTGGTCAATGTCATCGATATACAAGGGAGAATACACAAATATAGAAAAAAGGAAATGATAAGAAATAACTGTCAATATAGAAAAAAATATAAAGTAAATGAATCTGCTTTGTATAATTTTATGCAAATACATTTGAATACCCAACTAGCAGAGATAATTCTCTAGGAAAATACATCATACCTAAATTGACTACATTAGAGACTAAAAACTTAAAAGACTATATTTCACAGAAGAGATCTTGAACATTATCAAGGAGCTATTCTAGTGAAAACAAGACAAAACAAAAACAAACACTCAAACAAAACTATTGGCCCAGATCACTTCAGAAGGGAATTCTATCCAGCCTTCAGAGATTGGATCACTCCAATGCTACATAAATGAATTCAAAGCATAGAATATGAACAGGAACTTTTTAATTCTTTTTAAGAAGCAAATATAACACTGATGTACCTAAAGTGGATAAATATGGCTAAATGAAAGAAAATTACAGAACAATAGCACTTATAAATTGATGCAAAACTCCTAAATAAGGTATTAGTGAACAGACTCCAGCACCAAATTAAGAAAATAACATACCATAACTAAGTAGAATTTATACCAGACATGCAAACATGGTTCAGTATTAAGAAACCTACTATATAATCTATTATTTTAATTATATCTAAGGAGAACAAAAAATGATGATTATCTTCCATAGATGTTGAAAAAGCCTCAGAATAATTCAATGTTTTCTTCCTAAAGTCACTCGTGGAACTAGAAATGATTAATAGAAATTAATTCTAAAGACAAAAATCTTACATAATCAAAAAAACAATGGAAACATTCTTACTTAGGCCAGAAAAAGGCAAGGATGTCCATTGCCTTTATTATTATTTACCAGTGTATTGGTAAGATTAGTCAATATAATTAGTAGAGTAAATTGTCTCTATATGCAGATGATTTGATATTACCAGGAAACAAACAAATAAAAAAACCCTGGAACTTGAGAATCAATGGCAAATCTCCTCCAAACAAACAAAAAGTTCAGCAAGACATGTAGATAAATATTTACATGCAAAATCAGTAGCTAGTTAGAAGAAATAATGGAAAAGAAAACCTCATTTATAGTTGCAATAACAACAAAAAGTTAAAATACTTAAGAATTTACTTAACAAAAAAATGATGAAAACCTATATTTAAAATATTTGAAACACTCTTGAGGACAAAAATGGAAAAATATCCCTTATTCTTAGGTAAAATGTCTCAACATTATCAGGATGTAAGTTCTCCTCAAGTTAATTTTATAAGCTTAAGATGATCCAAATATGAAATACCACAAGCTGTTTTATGAAGCTCGAAAAGTGATATTAAAGTTCATGTGGAAAAAATAGACATATATAAGAAAAACATTAGACAGAAAGAGTTATCAAATAATAAAACATTCTATGAAGTCTCAATAGTTTAAACAGTATGGTATTGGCACATCAATAAACAGTCACTTAAACAGAATAGAGAGAGAGGGTACATAAATAGACCCAAGTACATAAGACCGTCAGTGTACAATAAATGATAGGAGTTTGGGGACAATTAAATAACCATTTGAAAGAGATACTATAAAACTATGCATCACACTATACACAGGAATACGCTCTAAAAAGATTCAGAGATCTTAGTTTATAAAATGAAACTATAAACGTACTAAAAGTTAACATGCATGAATTTATTTATAACTTGACTGTAGATGAGAACATTCTAGCTAGGACATACAATTCTGGTATAACTCAAAATAAAGTTAATAAATTTGACTACATAAAAATAAATATCTTTTGCATGGCAGATAACACTATAAATAATGTCAGAAGGCAAATGACAAATTGGGGGAACATGGTTGCAGTATATATTACAGATATAGGGCTAATATCTAGTATATATAGTATCTATTGCAAATACATACACACATTTGTGTGTGTTTGTGTGTATATTAATCTCTGTCCTGTTGACCAAATTTCATGGAGTGATTTTTACTGTTTTATATCTGACTTTAGGTGTGACTTTTTTCTAAAAGACAATGTTTTCTGTTAAATATATATTATTGAAAAAAGCCTAAAAGTAACCAATTGAATAAAATATTCTACTTGATATCACAGAAAAGGTAACTGGATAAGCAGGGCACCACAGTTGTGTCTATTTTGCACCACTTCACTTTCACCCTTTTATTCCCATGCTCCTTTCAAGGTGTGAGGAAAGTGGAGTTGGTTTGGTCAGGCCCTCTCGCCTCATATCTGGCTGGGTATGATTCAGCACATCTGTTGTAAATAAGTTATGTAAGAGTGAGTTTGGGCTGACCCATCGCTCACTTAGGAGAGTGCGGTGCTGGGAGCACTGAGGCCGTGGTTCGGATCCTATATAGGGATGGCCGGTGCGCTCACTGGCTGAGCATGGTGCGGATGACAGCAAGCCAAGGGTTGCGATCCCCTTACTGCTCACACACACACACACACACACACACACACACACACGAGTGAGTTAGTGTGCGTGCACACCTGTGTACTCCTTGCTTGGCTCCTTGCCCGTATTGTGTACTTTCAGTTTGAAAGGCAGCAGCTCTGAACCACTGGTTAGCAGAGCTCTGGTCTGAAGAATATAGCATGTCCACTTTGCCGGCGGCTGCTTGGTTTTTCTTTTGCTTACCTGACTCAGGACCTGGACAGGATGGGATGGAAGGGTCTGTGATCCAGCTCGACACAAGGAAACTGAATTTTTTTTTCTTTTTTGTGACCGGTAAGGGGATCGCAACCCTTGGCTTTGTGTCGTCCGCACTGCACTCAGCCAGTGAGTGCACCAGCCATCCCTATATAGGATCCGAACCCGCGGTGGAAGCGCCGCTGTGCTCCCAGCGCCGTCTCCCAAGTGAGCCACGGGTCGGCCCAGGAAACTGAATTTAACACGTTCCGTTCACTAGCTAACTGCTTGCCCAATTTTGATTTCCATTCTCATCATAATGATGTCAGAGGTAGGGTCTTGGGAGCCCGGTAGTTGGCCTCAACCCACCCACTCCTGTTACCAGGTACTTGACTCCACCACAGGGAAGAATTTAAGGGCAGAGTCACAGTAGAAAGTGGGAACAAGTTTAATATAACAGATAAGAAATACAGGTTGCACAGAGAGAGTATGGCACAGCTCTGGAAACTGAGCAGGGCCCACACCAAGTTTAACACTAAAGTAAGGTCAGTACAGGCATCAAGTCTAACTCAAAAGCAAGGAAAGCATACTTAAAGTTCAGCATAAAGTGCAGGCTGGCTCAAGAGAATGAGCAGCAGCTTGCTGAAAGTAAGTTCGACACAAAGAAAATTATACACACCTCAGGCAGGGAAGTGCAGGTGGCCACCAGGAAAGTAAGCAACAACCCTGTCTTCAGCTGGGATTCAGCTTTCATAGTTTCTCTACCTAGTGAATATTCAATTAAGGGTGTGGTTCCCTTAATTGTGTGCCCCAGAATGTTCCGGACTCTCTATTGAACATGCCCAGCCACTGGAGTGTATAAACCAGCCCTGTGTTTCACTGTCCCTCGTTGGTGCTAAAAATAGCTCTAACTGGCAACAGTAACTTTCCTCCAGGGAAGAGCTCAGAGGAGGGGGCCTGAGATCTCAGGAAGTGTCTGGAAACCCAGAGGCATGTCCTGAAAGGGGAGCCCAGGGAAACTGAGCACCTCCTGTATAAGTAAGAAATTAGGACAGAGGCAGAAGTAAAAGGATTAAAATTAAGAAAATGACATCATGGGGAGAAGTACCCCAACCCTGAGACATAATAGGTTGTAACATCTGTGCTTTGTGATCCAGGCCCCACTTGCCTTTTCTTTCTCACCTCCCCAATTCATAACCTCCTCACAAACCTACTGTCCAGCCATATTGAATTCTATGGAAATCCAAAGGGCCCTGTGAATTATCTCACTTCAGCACTTTTTGTGATCATGGCAGCAGTGGTTAATCTGCATGAACATAGCTTAAAGTCCCACTGTCACTTCGGACTGAAATGTCCTACCCTTTTCTAGACCCAGTTTAAATGTCAATTCCTCCAGGCTTCTTTACTTTCTCTAGTCTCTACAGGGCCTCATCATGCCTTTACATTTCAGCCACTTTATTGTTATAATTATTTACAACTCTGATTTCTCCAGGACTTCTCCATAATACTACCTCTTCATCCCTAGCAGAGTGCACAAGGCTTGACCCAAGCAATTGCTTTAATGTATGCTTGTCGAATAGTCATTGCAAATATTTGCATAGTGCTCTACAATTATAACGTACTTCCGTGTACAAATTCTTATGAGATCATGTGTGAAAACTCCTAAATTTTTATAAGCCTCCTTATCCTATGGTTGCATCTACTTGCAACAGTGTAATTCTTTTCCAACTTTTAGGACCTGATTGGGTGGCTACTGCTGCCATCCCATCCACACAGCTCCATGCCCTGTTTCACCTTATACTACATAGCACTGCAGTATTTCTCAAGAATTCATTCTAAAGAGGAAGTCCAGTGACCATATAATTGTTAGTCATTAATACTAAAGTAGCTAACATAACTGCCATATGTCAGGCTATGTTCTAAGTGTCCTACATGTATTAACTCCTTTACTCTCACATCAACCTTATAAAGGCCATACTCTTACACCAAATATCCATTTTTATGGGGAAGGAAACTGAGGTTGAGGAAGGCTAAAAATTTAGCCTAAGAACATAGCTAGTAAACTGTAGAATCAGGAATCATGTCTGGGCTTTCTGGTTTTAGATCCTACTCTTTGAACCCCTGTTACAATGTTGTCCAAATTCCACATGTGACTTTGTAGTGAGTTGTAACATCAATTCAGGGATTACAACCGGTATTTTAAAAGGTAGAAAATATTATAGTGCATTCCACAGGTGATGATAATTAATTTTTTGTGTAAAACATTTGTTTCAGAAATGTATAGATATGCAAAATTTCTTTTTTTTTTTTTCCCCCTTTTTTTGTCTTTTTTCGTGACCTGTAACGGGATCGCAACCCTCGGTGCCGCGCCCTTTTTTGTGTAAAACATTTGTTTCAGAAATGTATAGATATGCAAAATTTCTTTTTTTTTTTTTTCCCCTTTTTTTTGTCTTTTTTCGTGACCTGTAACGGGATCGCAACCCTCGGTGCCACGCCCTCACTGCGCTCAACCAGTGAGCGGAACGGTCTCTATATGGGATCCGAACCCTTGGCAGGAGCGCCGCCGCACTCCCAAGCGCCGCACTCTACCGAGTGCGCCACCGGGCTGGCCCTAGATATGCAAAATTTCAATGTGGTTGTGTAGTTTGGGCACTTCACAGAAGCACCCATCTACGGGGTCACAAGGATAAAAACAGCCATCTTCACGTATGCCAAGTCATGTGCCCCAGGGACATCTGTGACAGATGCCATCTTTTTCTAATTTGTCCACCCAGACAGAGCATCTCGGACTGATTTTCGGAAAGTCACCATAAAAGCTAGCAGTGCCTCTGCACACGCTGGATCACAATGTAAAACATATTCCTTGTTATGGGCCAAGTCTAAAAATGATTTAAAAAAAAAACTTTGCTATACCATACCATCAAAACAAAGTTATGTGTTTTAGAACAATAAAGAAAAGAAGCCTGTAAACCTCATATCATTTATTTCATAGGTAGGGTTTACAAAAGCTAAATAGTGACTAGAAATGAAACTGCTATTTGTAGGATTTAGAAGCAGTTTCTTCATCAGTGGTCAAGTTCTGATCACAGATATTGGACATAAAGCTTTTGAATTGTAAAAGTGCTCTTAGGATATGCATAATTTTACCATTTGGAACTTAGGGTTTGGTCTAATACTTCTTTAAGGGAAGTTCTATTTGAAAATGAAATGTACTTGGAATCTCTGTAATAATAATAACGATAATATTAAGAAGAAGAATAATTTTGATAATTAATAGTAGCAGCTAATAATTATTGAGCATTGACTATGTTAAAGGCACTGTTCAAAGTGCTTTGCATTTAACCCAATTAATAGTAACATTATGAATAGGACCTGCCACTATCCTCACTTTGCATGAGGCTACCGAGACACTCAGAGGAGCTAAAGAGCTTGTCCAAGTTCACATAACTAGTAAGAAATGGAGCTGTGAATTTACCCCAGCCACTCTGGCTTCAGGATTCATCTGTCAACCATTTCTTATTTTCCTTCCGACTCTCAGAAATAATGATAAAGTTATTTTTTTTCCTGTGACAGCTGCTGAAACTGGTAAATACTATTCCAAGTATGTGGGATAGATTTTCATAAAATATTTGTCATTACATGGCAGAATTCTAAGTAATCCCATTAGTGAGTACTTATCACAGAATGGTTATTCCACTCTCTTATTATTAAAAATACCATGAAGAAAACAGGGTGTGACTGTTAAATAATGAATCATTTCAGACTGCTCATCAAGCACAATGTCAGGCATTGCCCTTGGCAGTGTGACATCATAATGTTTGCTATGCCCACGAAGTACAAGATTGCACTTTCAACAGAGTAAGTCTTTAAGAGGCCAAGGAAAAAAGAGTGCTAAGACCTCATGATCTCATTTCAACACATATGCCAGCAAGTGATAAAAACCTGAGAAGTGAAATAGAGAACTATCAGTTGATAAAGAAATAAAATTGTCTCTAAATGCTATGTCTTTCAAAGTTTTCCAGGATACATCCCTGTGTCTGTAAAGACAGCCTTCCCTTCTTTAAAGACAGGGTCAGTCAAGGGCAGCCAGTCATTTATCTCTGAGGTGGCAGAAGTCTATAACTTAAGAACACCCCACTTGAAAATGACAGTCATCTGGAGGCCCCTTTTATGATATCTTCTTCTTTCAAGCTGATAATAGAACAGAACTTGGTAAGGGCCACTCTGTGCCATGAATCAAATCGTACTTCACAAAAGTCATTTCCTATTGATGTTGATGTGCCTGTTCCTCATTTATATTGATCAGTGGACATTTGTTTGCCAAGATAAAACTAAAAGAGATTGCCTGGATGCCCTGTGACATTTTCAAAGGGGAAAATGCATTTTTTTTTCCAGCATTCTGTATATGACTGGGTTTCAGAAAGAGGGAATTACAAATCTTCTACTTCAGAGATGTCTGGAATGAAATAAGGAAGATAATGTTCCTGGGTCACTTCCTGTTTCCCAAGGGTCAGCTTTACAAAGTGAGAGCATGTATCATTTTTTAAATGAAATTGGGACCTAGTTAGGCTCTAGGATTTGGATGTTTGTAACCAAACATTGGCACTTACACACAAAGAATACCTGAGTTCCAGAAAACCTTAAAGCTGTGCAAATGTTGTGGATGAAACAATGTTCATGATACGTACTCAATTAAAAGTCCTAATGTGTATCGTGTATACACACACACCCCTATATATCTCTGCAGATACACACTTATCTATCCATATAGAATCATATATGTATAGATAGATAAAGAGATAGGAGTAGAATTGCTGATAGAAGCTGTTGATTTGGGCAAAATACTTATTTATATTCAGTTTGTAAAAACAATTTGTTGCACACAAAACATATCTGTACAACTGTTATATCACAACAAAGTTATTTGCGTAAGTGATTTATCAAAATCAGATATCTGCTTTAATTAAAAAGAGTCTAACTTTGAGTAAGAAGCTAAAAGTCATGGATTAATGCATTTAGAAATGCAGGCTCAAACCAAATGCCCATTAAGCAACAGTGACTGTATTTCATTTTGACAATAAAATGTATAAGGGCATTGAGAATTTGACCTTTTGTGGTAATACTGTATGACAACACTTTTCTCCAATTGATCTTGGTGATACTTCAGGTCATGTACAAATCTATTATGACCACCTGAAGAGGCTAACAATCAAACTCAATACCAAATTGAGAAGAACATGATGCTCCTTTGAAGGTCATCACTAATCTTCTGGTAACAAAAATCTATGACCTTTCCTCAATTTTCATTTCTATATTTCCTTAGCTTCTGAAACAAAACATGACCCTTTTACCTGAAGCCCCTTTGCTTTTCTCATGTTCCATCATAATGTACTCGTGATTTTTTTCTTGATATTTGAACAGTTCCTTTTGTTATCTCTTCTTTGTCCTTCCCCATTGAAATGGAGATTTTTCTAAGATTTAGTCTGAACCTTCCTCTTATCTTTCCATATGATCTCATGCAGTGATTGTATTTGTTCACTTGAGTAAATACCCATTTGTGCCATTTGTGCTGTAATTTCTGATCCTTAGGCTTAGCTACAAGTGGCTTTTAGGCAATGTTGGGAATGCTAAAATACCAAGTTCAAGCATATCTATAAAGCCAGGCAATGACAAGATTTTACAATATTGGAGCAAGATGATTTGTTGATTATTCTTTGTATAGAGGTAAAGTCTGAAGGCAAATGCAAAGCTGTTAGGAACAATACTGACAGTGAAGGAGAGATTGGACAGATACTAATTTTACTCCATAGGAAAGAATATCAAACCTATGCCACTTGCCCTGGTTGCTTCCCTGAAAGCTAATTCCAAATTTCCAAATTCTTTCCTTAATATTATATTAGAATGTCAAATTCAAGAGATCACAAACCAAACTTACACTCATCACTAGATTTGCAACCATGCTTGATTTTTCTTTTTGTGTTAATGGCACCATAACTGTAGAAAGGGAAGCACATATCTGCTGTTGCTTCAGATAGGCTCTTCATATCTGAGATTAGGTAAGGTTCTTTGTCTAATGATGATCTCTCCAGTTGTCTTTAGGCCATTATCCCTGTTTTTATGGACTTCCCGAATAAACACGTGATCTCGTTCAAGTATTCCAAAACCCAGTCTTTGCCTGGCTCTGTCTCCAGTTGTCTTTAGGCCATTATCCCTGTTTTTATGGACTTCCCGAATAAACACGTGATCTTGTTCAAGTATTCCAAAACCCAGTCTTTGCCTGGCTCTGCAGTTCTACTTGAATGTCATGTTTTAGTTTTCCCAACATTTTCTGAAACTCAGTTGTGACAAAGCATAATGGTAGAATCCTAGGTAGAACAGTAGGATTATTTCTCTGGGATATACTTCCATCATGCAATACTTTTAATATTATTATGAAAAAATACTGATTATGTATCCAACACTTTAATTTCATATATTTTAGCATTTGTTTATATTTATATATGTATTCATTCACTCATTTATTCATCAGAATATATTGCCTTGCTACTTCTTGTCAAGTACCATGCTAGGCACTGGAGATACAAACTCAGAGGAAATAATATTTCTTCTCTCAAGAGGCTCAGTCTCATGGGGTAGAAAGACAAATAAATTAATAAATGAAATATAATGTGATAAGAAATAAATCAAAGTATGGCTGGGGTGATATGTGAGACCAGAAAGTAAAGTTGCATCATCTAAATAAGTGGGGTAGCAGACTGGTTAGAAATCCGCCTTTAGGTCTTGATAAGAAATAAATCAAAGTATGGCTGGGGTGATATGTGAGACCAGAAAGTAAAGTTGCATCAAATAAATAAGTGGGGTAGCAGACTGGTTAGAAATCCGCCTTTAGGTCTTTATAGTACAATGGTGAGGTAAGGAGAGATTTGAGAGACATTTACCTGGAAGAATTACAGAAAGAGAGAAGTCTGTGATGAATTACAGGTTTCTAATTTTTGCAATTGAATGTGTGGTGATATTTTTCACTAAGGTAAGGCATGGAAGAGGAGAAATGAATTTTGGATGAAAGATGATGAGTTAAGTTGTGTACCTGTGGAACTTGAGGTGTCTCTGGAATGTCTAAACAGAAGTGTCTGGCAGCTCACAGAGTTCCGAAGTTTAACAGGGAGGTCTAGACTACGGAAGAGGAGAAATGAATTTTGGATGAAAGATGATGAGTTAAGTTGTGTACCTGTGGAACTTTAGGTGTCTCTGGAATGTCTAAACAGAAGTGTCTGGCAGCTCACAGAGTTCCGAAGTTTAACAGGGAGGTCTAGACTACGGACATAGTGTGGAAGTCATTAACACACATGTGATAGCTCAAGCCATGAGAGTAAATAAGGTCACCATTGGTAAATAAGGAATGTGCGTAGAGCATAATCACATTCCAATATTGGACTTCAGAGATACTACAACTTTTAAGGGTCACTTAAGGAAACGTAAGTAAGTCATGACAGAAGGAAGGAAGGAAGAAAAAAAAGGAAGAAATTAAGGAAAGAAGAAAGGGAGGAAGGAAGAAAGGAAGGACGGAGGGAAAAAAAGAGAAAGAAAAATTTGAAAAAGTGAGAATCTGAAATATTTTTCTTACATTAAAATGCCAGCTACTAGAACAAAAGGAATGAAATAATCAGTAGCTAAAATTAGGAGGTAAAGTTTGAAGAGGAACAGAATATTACAGTCTCAAAGTACTTCTCAGTGATTTATTTATTAATTACAAAGGAAGATCAGTAACTTTATAGTAATCAAACTTTGTGGACACCATCTTAACCACATAGTCAAAGTCTGAAACACCATGTGCAACAATGTCATATGCCTCCTGCTATGATGCCCTGAGAAACGCATCACAGCACTCTGCAGTATTCCTGCAGAAACATGTAACCTGAATCTAATCGTAAAGAACCTTCAAGAAAACCTTAGTGGGGGACATTCTACAAAACATCCCATATTCTTTTAATGTAAAGATTAATAAAATCAAAAAGACTGAGGGATCATTCCATGTTAGAGGATACTACAGAAGCATGACAGCTATGTGCAGTGATTAATCTTGGATTGGATCCTGGACCAGAAAAAAAAAACAAACTCGATAGGTGACAACTGATAAAGTTTGAATATACATAGTGGATTAGATAATATTATACAAGTATAAATTTTCCTGATCTTGATAATAGTCTGATGGTTATACAGGACAATGTCCATATGGTCAGAAAATACACTGAAGTATTTAGGGACAAAGAAGCATGTTATTTCCAATGTAATTTTAAATGGTTCAGAAAAAGGAAGAGATGATAGGTAGGTGATATGTAGATAGATAATGGTAAAGACAAATGTCCATAATGTAAATCACTGGTTAATGTCTTTAAAGAGTATATAAAATTTCCTTGTACTGATCTTGCTACATTGCTACTTTCTCTAAGTTTCAAATTATATCTAACTAAAAATACCCCAAAATGTACATTATAGTGTGGTCAAAGAACTGACAGTACACTGATAGTGCATCAAAATATTTTTGTTTAGCTTAGTGATGATGTCCCTCTGGTTGTCCTTTTCATTTTTCCTAGGCTCAGTTCATTCTTTTAACACCTACCTTTTATTTCTGTACATTCTCTGTCAATGTTTTGTAGAGTAAGGCCATGGAAACAGTGTTCAGAATGAGGGCTCTAGAGCTAGACCAACCGCATGGCTTTGTGACTTTGGGCAAGATACTTAATATCTCAGTTCATTTGTTGCTCATGATGTTTAATCTATAAAATTAAAAAAATCAGTGCACCTATATGATACAATTATTATAAGGTTCTTAAAACATTGCGAGGCATACACTAAGCACTCAATAACTTAGGTCCTTGGTGTGTGATTTTTCTTGGCCCAAGTCCTTTTATTGTTTTTTTTTTTTTTTAAATAATGACTTTAAGAGAGAGTGACACATGGAGAATTGTATTGTTTTCAACTTAATTCATATTACATAATACATAATTGAGCTTTTATCTTCCTAGGTTCTTCTATGTGATGCTGCTGACTGAGCTAAATGAAATTCTCATGAATTGGGTCCACAGTGTTTCTCTTACCTTCTCAGTAAGATATAGAATGCCTCAGTTTGTTAATGTTTTTCAATTCTAAAAATTTCACTAACTTAAATAGGCCAAGAGAGTATCTATAGAAGATTATTTGTCAGTATCACCCAAAGTAAAATGATTTCTGTGTTGGATTTTTCTATTCATCAACAAAGAAATATAGTTTCCATAAACATAACTAAGAATAATACACATTGCTTAAATTGGAAATATAGTTAGTGAATAAGGACAAATATATGCAGGTATGTTAAGGGGAAATAGAAATTTTGGACTCAGCTCTTTTGCACAACCATTTTAAAAGTGTATATTCTGTGATGGGGAATTTTAAAAATAAGGCTGTTTTCAAGTCCTTATTTTAAAGTGGTCCCATCAAATGGATCAGACCTACTTCCCCATTCTTTTAAATTATATAGTAATGTAAACAAAAGAGTATCAACTGCTTCTCCTCAACCACCATCATACCCAAACACTTTATTATATTGGAAGAGTGAATGAGTCTGGACTTTATTGGGATACTTTTGGAGAATTTTAAGCATCTTCTGATCAGTGTTTTAAAGGAGGTTACATTTGCTGCTATATTAAATAAACAAACAAATAAAAGGATAGTATGCAGGACCAAGTTAAGAGGCTATTTCAGAAGCCCAGGTAAGAAATAATGGTACAAATGAACTTCATGTTCACTGGAACCTGAAAAATTTCTCCCACCACCTCAAAAAGTTAGAGGTAGTAGTTTGGAAGTAGAGTAGACAGGACTTGAATAGATTTGTTATGGTGATATAAGGGATTGGAACTGAAGATTACACCTGGGTTTTGGGCTTGAGGGACTGATTAGACAATCAGGCTATTTAGTGATATGGGGAAGAAAAGGAACAGGTTTGCATGTTAGGGAAATAAAAATTTCTTTTTGGATACAAATTATTGAGTTTATACAACCTGACCTTTGTTCAAATGATATTTGTTTTTCATGGTTTGACAAATATACGAATAAATAAATTAATATTTATTATTATTAATTCTATGGTGCTAATTTAACATAACATACTTTCTTAGAGGGGTTATATAAAATTAATTCACAGAACTGTTATTTACAAGAAAAAGCAATAATATGCTAGCCAAGACAACTTTATGTGATGTTTCCAACTGTAATTAATGTGACATGTGCTTTGAGTGGACTCGAGTCTCAGTGACCCATCCATACTACCTTCTGAAATGTCCTGCCAAGACCAACAAAACATGAGTTCAGAGAAGAACCAAAGACACAAATTGCTCCTGTTAACATAGGACATTAATCAAGAGGCTATGCTTATCTTCAGAACAAATACCAGAATATAGTGAACTTGTGACACTGTTAAATCAAGTTCTCAGTGCCACCCTAGCTGCTGAGACAGCTGGCTTCACTAGGCTGGTACTCCTTGGGTTCAGCTTCAATGCCAGAGGACCAACAATCTCTCAGGCTGCTTCAACCTAGTACAGCAGCAATATCAATAAGCTCCACTGTTTTATTAGGTTTATCAAACAGCAGTCTATCTGGTCTGCTGGCCAGGATATGCAGATCTGTTATCGTAACTCTATCCCACTTTATCTCACAACAGTGATCTGTAAATAGCATCTCACATTCAAGCTTAAAATATGACTGACATTCCATTAAAGATCTAGAGAGTCCATTCAACATACAATAGAGACAAGGGTAGTGAGCTGTACATGCAAAAAGAAATAGATGATGGTTTGGTCTGCTTTGAGGAGTAATAAAATTAAGTTCTGGGGCCTTATCTCCTTTCTAGGGAAACAACTATTACATTTGCTTGGTTTGTAGGAAAATAAATTGCTGGCACTTTTTGGTAGCATTTTATATTTTATAAACTGTTTTCATATTGTTTATTTTATTATATTTTCATATTATTTATTTTATTATATTTTACCAACAGCTGAAGTTTGTACCAGTATTAACTATTTTTACAAATGGGCGAACTGTGCAGTCTTAATCAATTAACTCACTAAAACAAAGGCAGTTAGGGTGAGATAACAGTAGCAATATTATACTTAGGAGCATAATCTGCAGCAACCCAAGCAGCATATTATTCATACGAGGTTACTTTAAAAAGTTCATTCAATTCTTTTTTTCCACAAATGTTCTGAAGTTCTTCTGTACACATGCTCTATTTTCTACAGCAACAAATTTCTTTCTTAAATATGTGGAATGTTACCGTTAGATGCTGTTCAACCTCTACCCATAACCACACTTTCAACTTCATCAAGTGCCAAAATTAAGGCAGCTTTTTCACTGTACCAGTTAGAAGAGAGGAGGAGAGACAGAAGAAGAAGACGACGACAGAGAAGAAAAAAGACCAGTAGTGCTATAATGGCCTCGTCTGCAGGTATTTATTTTCCATGGAATTTTGTGACAGTTCAGAAATACCAACTGGTCATCAGCTTCACCTACCCATTGATGACATTTGTCTTCTGATGCAACTTTTAACCATGTATCACCTCACTTCTTGTACCTATGTCATAAAATATTTTGTCTAGCCTGACACACTACACTTTTTCCCTAGAGAAGGCTTCCATATCCCTCCCAGGCAATTTCTTATTCCCCTTGTTGTGATGAATTTGCCCCTCCTGCACACCTGCATTATCACATAAATCACACTGTTCTGCAAGAAATTGTACACAGGATTTTCTCCTCTACTTGACTCTGGAACTCTTGATGACTATTAAACTTATCTTCCAATTTTGGATACCTAGTCTGGTGACTCGGCACAAAGTAGCTCTTGGATGTGGCCTTAACATGTTTTGTTAAAAGTAATAGATCTTAGGTTGGACCTTGTAACTCAACTTTGCCCCAGAGACCAATGCAACAGAAATTAGGTACCAAAGTGATTGTGAGAAAAACCCTCCATTCCCACATAGAATTTGCAAGGGAAAGATCTGTAAATCTGATAATCCACATTTTTTTTTACCTTTTAACAGATTAAGGAAATAAACCAGAGAAAAGATTTTGAAGAGGATTTCTTCAGAGCACCCCTATGTTTTGACTCCCCAAAGACTGGAATACTCTGGGGAGTGCTAACCTCTTCCCCTGACAACCAGAGTAGACTTCAGAGATAAGCAGAAGTCAAAGGTGGTTAACAAAATATTTAGAAGTAAAGAACCATGTGTCTCAGATTTTCCAGGACAGCTTTAATATCGAATCTCCTTTCCTGTTGTCCCCATAAGTATACTCATGCTGTCATACCACATGTTACAATTTTTGTAGTATAATATACAGTCACTCCATCCTACAATGACTCAAAATTTAAAGATGGTGATAGGATTTTCAGGTTTTATGTCTGAGCAGCTTGAAAGAAATGATGAGGAAAATAGTTTGGCAGTTCAGGAAAAGCTGGGCTGGTAAGGAATATTTCTGATTATCTCTTTAGTCATAGAGATTTAGAATATTTGCCAGCTTACTTCTAAAAGGCATCGCCTAGCATGGACAATTTGCCTAAAATTTCCAATGAGGTTGATGCAATTTTAAATATCTTTGCTTCAGGTAGAATCAACCAAACCTAAGAAGTGGGCAATGGTAGGGCGGTATGAGAGTGAATTAGAAGACTGTAGCCAGTGATGCGGCTGGAATTGGGGAAAGCATAAGGGACTTCAGGAATATTCTTTCCATTTCCCATTTGACTTCATCTTTTTTTTTTTTTTTGGTGGTCCAAAGGATAGTTTATTTATAACAAAGGTGACAAGGTATCAAAAGAAGGAAGAGAGCAATTCTAACATAAAAGCACATAGGATTCATTTCAAGTTTTAAAGTGGGGGGAGTGGCAGTGGAAGAAGCCTTGTCTCATACATGTGCAAACTGCTGATCTCAATTGATTCTTTATGTCCAAACCTGACAAAACAGCATTTCAAGTCAGCACTTAAGCCAGTGTTGTTAGTTTTTGTTACAAAAAGTTAAAGCTACAAACTTCACATTTTTTAACTGTACATCAGCCACAGCATTTATATTTTTCTTTCCCCAAGGTGGTCCGAGTGCAAGCTGGTGGAAAAGATTTTTTTTTTCCAAACACAAACAAGAACATGGATTACAAAGACAATGAATATAATCCTGATGAAAACACAAACACAGTGCTTAAGAAAGGATGGGGTTGGGGTGGATGTAAGAACTGGGCAGTCTGTTTCTTTCTCTTCTGTCTGTAGACTGTCTTTCTCTAATACTCAGCCATAGACTAGTATCATTACTAGCTATTATTGAATGCTTGCTTTGTGCTTCATTCCGATGGTAGCTAATTTAATGCCCACAACAACCTTACGAGTTGCTCCCATTTTACAGATGAAGCCATTAAGGCTCAGAAAAGTTAAGTTTAACTTTCCTAAACATTTCTTTCTTTCTTTTTTTTTGTGTGGCTGGCCAATACAAGGATTGAACTCTGGACCTTGGTGTTATTAGCAACATGCTCTAAACAACTAAGCTAACTGGCCAGCCCCATCCAAACCCTTAACTGATAGAGCAAGTTTTGAAAACAGGCCTGACTTCAAGAGTGATAATATGAACCACTATGGCACATGCCTTTTACCTGGTAGTAGCTGTCTTCCCTCTGTAAATATCAAATTTACACATTAGAAGTAAAAATACTGGAATAGTATAACTCTAGTTCTTCAGGCCCAATTCCAAATCCTTGGGAGACAATATCTCCCAAGATATTGGGTCATTTCTGGTGGGGATGGTCATGTTTTATAAACATCCCAGCTAGGGTACATTTTCTATAACCAGAGGATTTTGGTCCGAGGAGTGGTTCACTCCTTGAAAATGGAGACGCACATTCCACGATATATTTATTACACTCTCCCTTGAAAAGGACATTCCAAATCTGTAATTATAGTTAATTTGAACTGTTCAACAAATATTAATTGAATACCTATTCTGCATCTGGTATCATTAGAATTGCCTGATTTAGCAAACAAAAATACAAGACACCAGCTAAATTTAAGTTTCAGATAAATGATACATAATTTTTGGCATAAGTATGTCCCAAATATTGCATGCACATTCTGCCCAGTTGCCCCTTTCTTATTTGCACAGAAAATGTCCCAAGACCCCAGTGGTGCCTGAAATTGCAGGTGGTACCAAGTCCTATATACGAGGGTACTTCAGAAAGTTCATGGAAAGATTTGTATTATATTTTAATTTTATTTTTCCCATGAAGTTTTTGAAGTACCCTTGTATGTTATGTTTTTTTCTTATACACACATACCTATAATAAAGTTTAATTTATAAATTAGGCACAGAAAAAGATTAATAATAATAAATTAAAAAATAGAACAATTAAACAATATGTCAGCATCACTATTCTTGCACTTTGGGGGTATTATTAAGTGTAATAAGGGTTACTTGAACACAAGCACTGAGAAACTATGGTCAGTCTGATAACAGTGAAGGGTATAAATGACTGAAGGTTTAATTTATAAATTAGGCACAGAAAAAGATTAATAATAATAAATTAAAAAATAGAACAATTATAACAATATGTCAGCATCACTATTCTTGCACTTTGGGGGTATTATTAAGTGTAATAAGGGTTACTTGAACACAAGCACTGAGAAACGATGGTCAGTCTGATAACAGTGAAGGGTATAAATGACTGAAGGCCGGGTAGTGTCTACAGTGTGGAAATGCCAGACACAGGGACGATTCATGTGTGGGCAGGCTGAAGGAGGTTGGTGCGAGATTTCATCACACTATTCAGAACGGTGTGCAGTCTAAAACTTATGAATTGTTTATTTCTGGAGTTATCCACTTAATGTTTTCAGACCTTGGTTGACTGCAGGTAACTGAAACCACAGAAAGCAATACCATGGATGAGGGAGGACTACTGGATTTTATTTAACAACCTTAGTCATTATTTTGTATTCTTCAGGTTATAGTGTCATGAAGAATAAGAAAATTGATCATCATTGTTAATTACTCATTTAAAACTGGACCCAGTCAGTTAAAGTTAATGTAGACAGCCTTAAAGAGGACTGTTCTCTTTCTCGTTATTTCAGTTTGGATGCACTCCCAATATCAGCTATCACTTTCTTTCCTAGACAGAAGAGATTATTACCTAGCTTATTACCTGTGAGGATATTTTGGTAGTTACGAAAGGAATTAGCCCATTGATGAGCCCTCAAGCCAGAGACCATTAAAATCACAGACCTTTGGATTCAGCATAGGCACCTAAGATTTTGAATCAGTTCCCATGTCTTATCTAGAAAATTAATTATTTAGAAATATTAAATGGGTCGGGAATGGCTAATTTAAAATGATTAAGTGGTCACTAATTAAAAATCAACTTTATGTCCAGAAGAGATTCCGACCAGATGTATGTTATGACAACTTGGCTCTCTAAATATCAACTCATTAAAATTTCTCCACCTTGCCCCTCTTGCATCATCTTACTGCACCATTTCCACTCCCTACCTTTCTCCACACACACACATGCACGCATGCATGCACGCATATTCACACTCAACACATGCAAACATGTGCACACATGCACTCACACACACACAAACACATCCACACATACACTCAAACATATGCAAACACACACATGCCCACGGTTGCATGCTGAGCTGGACGGAGTGTCCAGTCTTTGCTCAGAAAAAGGTACATATGACTCTGGCGGTGTGCACCTACCTTACCATAACATTCCCCTGCAAAACTCCCCCTCCTTTCATTTCTGGCTCCAGACCATATCCGGTATACCTGAGGCACCGGCTGTGCTTTATGAAATCTAAAATTTTCAACTGGTTGTGTCTTTCCATGCAAACTCATTAGGCACTATTTACACCCACTGCAGCTGCAAAGAGAGAGGTTCTGAACTCTGGCATTCTACAGTAGGCTTTGTTTCTCATTTACATTTGCATATTAAAGTGTTTGCCTGAAATAGGCTATTGAAATTAATTCAGGATTAATTGGTGTCTTTATCTCATTAGGACAATCTAATTTAAGGATGATGAAATTGTTTAGCCTCCCGTTTGCATAATTAGATTGCTTTGAATTGCTGTCATTATTGGCTCTTTAGCATCATCTGTAGGCCTCAAACAGACAAGAGCTTCAACCTCATAAAGACCAATCATGTGTTACAGCAGAGGGCTGTTAACCCCTTTTAACCCAAACTCACTTGGATTAGCAGTCACAATAGGCAGGCCTTGGTCCCTGAGAGCCTTAAGTGCCTTCCTTTTTGAATTCTTGTTGTTCAGATTGATAAATTTCCCTGCATTTATATATTTGGATATGGAAACTCACAGCATCTCTTCTGGGGTCCGAAGTGTTTAGAAGATGCACTCCTCTCCTTTGAGCACGGCCCTCAATGTTATGGTGACCTCCCTTCATTATAAATTTCTCTTTTTCTACTTTCTTATATAATTGGAAATTTTTCTATGACCACAAAAATGTGACAGCATTACTAGTATCTCATCTCTGAGAGGATATCGGGCTTCTACCAAGCCCAACACTCTTTGCTTGTCTCAACACTCAGCAACAAGTATCATTGTTATTTCAATGATGTTACAGAATAAGTGAAACACAGGAAACCATCTGACATTCATTCAATTATTATTGAGTACCTTTGACACCTGATATTGTGCAAAGCACTGGGAAATCACTGAGAAACAAGTCACAGTCTCATTGTGCATTCTGTTTTGGCGATAAGGAAACATAGAATAAGTGACTGAAGAAATGGGTTCTGGCACCAAACTGACCGCTTTGGGAAGCCACAGAACCTCAGTGAATTTAAATTTCTTTATCTTGTTTCATTAATGAAGGGTTGTACTATATCAGTGGTTCTCGTCCCTGGCTACACATTACAATGACCGGTAAGCTTTTGAAAAATACCTATGCCTGGGCCCAACCCTCAATAAATTAAATCATAACTTCTAGAGATGGGTGTAGATCCCCATATTCTTTAAAATTAGTTCAATCCAATCACTGAACGTCAGTGTCCTGAATGATTTTTTTTTTTTTTGTCCTTTTTGAGACCGGCCGCACCGCGCTCAGCCAGTGAGCGCACCGGCCATCCCTATATAGGATCCGAACCCTCGGCGGGAGTGCTGCAGCACTCCCAGCGCCGCACTCTCCTGAGTGCACCACGGGCTCGGCCCTCCTGAATGATTTTTAAGGTTGCTTCTAGTAATTAAAACAAATGGAAAAATAATATTTTCACTTTATGCTAAACTCCTGGTTAAAATGATTGCTGGAATACAAAATTTGTTATTCAGGTACTAAGAAAAAATAAAGTTACATAATAAAGGGAATTTCTACATTTTAAACTTAAAAAAAACCCACCGAAAATCAATGCTTTACCTGAAGAAAATATATCTGCAAAAATTAGACACTTAAGAACAGCACAAATAATACAACATAAAACAACAGCAACAATAACAAAAACAAAATACATAAATCATCTGGTAGCATTTTTTTTCCTGAAAAATTAAAGTGTGTATGGAATCCTTAGTATATGCAAAATACTTAATTTTCAGATCAGTTGTATTTTTTGTATCCTCTCTAGCTCTGCTGGTCATGAAAAAATAGGCAATTATTTGATATTATCTGCTAATAAAACAATACTAATCATGCCACTAAAAGCACACAGGAAAAAAAAAAAAGAACTTTAGACATAAAATTGTAAACTAGATACCATTGTGGACCTTTTTTCATGGACACTTCAAAGGACTCTTTATGAAGCCCCTTAATTAATGTGATGCATTAACAATATTATAATAGAGTGATGTATTGTTACTATCATCTCAATTTTATAAAAAGATAACTGGAATTCAGAAAAGGAGCACTCTACTATGAAGGATTATAACATATGATCTGCTTTTATGTCCACGAAACATTGCTTTAAATTTAGCCTGCCTTTATATCTAAAGGATTGAGATTATGATTATGTATTTATATTATATCCAGACAATAAACTCTTGGTTTCCTGAAGAAGTACAACAACAAACAGACCCAAGCAGAAGGCTGGAACCTTGGGTATGAGTAACAAATTTAAGCTTGTGTGATTTGTTGAACTTGCATGGCCTCAGTTGCTTCAATTTCAAATGAGGGGAATGTGCAAAAGCCCTAAGATTTGCTACGCAGACCTACACTTTGGAACATTTATTGAAACTGACTATATCCTAGGGCACTAGACAAGTTCTAACACACTTGAAATAATTAGAATCATATGTAAAATCAAACCATAGATCTAGGGCTGAGAGTAAGGACTATAGATAGACATGCCATTTTCTCTCTTCTCTATGTGTAAAGAACACCAGCATAACAACAGCCATCATTGCCACAACTAAAAGAAAAACCAAAATTATGTCCAAGAATGATAATGCAACCCACATAAGAGTTCTAAGTAACAGAAAATATCTGTAGAGTTGGTTATAATGACCACTTTATTGGCCCCTCAAAATGATTGACTTCAATCTGGACTACCAAGTCTCCCCAGCCGGATATGAAGAACTAAATGGACTACCGATTTCTCTGAGTTGGGAAGAAAAAGCAGGAGAGAGGCTGCTTTATGAGTCAATTCACGTTTGGCAACATCTGGTTATGTCTCATCACATTGCAAATTTATGACCCTGGAAACAACATGTTGATGTTGATGATCCTTTGCGAAGAGAAGCCTGAACTATAAACTTATGACCAGAGCAGTGGCAGGGGGCTGTGACTGTTTTCTCTGATCTGACAACTCTCTGGCTTGGGTCAAACAGATAAAGGCTTGGACTGCTGACCCTTCCCAGACAATGTCATAGATGAATACTGAATGAAGAGGGCTAGCTGACAAAGGAGCAGAAGGTTAGGAAGAAGTAAGGCGTGACTTCCCCCAGGAGAAACCTAGTGAGATTTAGCAGTGGCCATACCTCTCAGAAATCAAGAAATGAAGACGACCTATCACAAACCAAGCCTGGAATATTTATTAACCCACACAATGGCAGGTTCATCAAATTATAAAGCAGGGCTGTTCTTAGAACATATCTGGGTTTGCTTTTGATAAAGCCAAAACTCCGACAGCCAAAAGCAAGCTGTTGTGTATGTATGTGTACTATAATTACCTTTACCATCACAGCTATGTTACAAAATGAGATATATTCCAGCTCTCAAACACTATGTTTTCAACAACAGAGGAAAAGAAAGATCCTTTCCATGAAGGATTCTCCTTTGAGATATTTCTCAAATGAAACTCAAGACTAAAAATTTTTTATTTTGAGTACACGCCAACTTTGTCTCAATTTTTGCTTGACAATTTAGGTAATAGAAGAATGATTTTTATTTCTATTTAAGTATGTATTAAAATGTCCTATTTTTAAGAGTGCTGGTAAAAGATGATGGAGGAATAAATGTTTATTTCATACCATTCTCTGAAACTTTCTCCACAAAAACCAAAAAGATTAGGGAAAAAAGAGAAGAAAATTCTATTTTCTATGAGAGTAAGAGTGAAGACTGCTAAATAGAGTGAAGATTGTAAAATTAAGTCACAACATCAACTAATACATACTACTGAATCCGAGTATGTAGTTTTCTGCAATAGCTAGAAAGTCTTAGAAGATTCAAATAATGATAGTTTCTTTAGAGTGATGGAAAAATAGGTGTATATATGGGTAAGGAAGGTGGGTATGAGAGAAGGTGAAGGTGTTCTTAGAGCATCCCAGTTCTACCCAGAGAAGAGTAAAGTAGATGGATATGAAGAGAAGGGTTTTCCCATGTTTTCCATGCACTGCCACCACCCTGCCAATAAATAAAAATTAAAATTAAAAGATAATGAGTAAAACATTTAGAAGGAGAGAATTGCTCAGTAAACAACTGCAGTTGCTTGCAAAAGTAAAAACAGAGATAAATACAAACTAGTAAAACAGATGTGAAAATCCACAGTGCATCATGCAGTCATCTTACCAGGGTAATCTATTCACCTTGAGAAGTAAACTTGGCAAGCTTGGAAGAGTCGTTCACCCAGATTGGAGGATACAGGAGGTTGGGTTAAAACAAACAAACAGATAAACAAACAAATGTATTTTGCTTGAATTAAAGAGATGCTGACTTCCCCAGCTCATTTCCTCAACTCATCTCTATTGGTGGGCTTCAATAGAATGCTCCTTTCTAAAGAAGATTAACATGCAGAAAGTATACAATATTAGTTCTATGAAAAGCAATTATTTTGAACAAGAAAAATAAACGTAAGTAAGATAAACACACATTTTATGAGAATTACATAAGTAAACATACATTGCTCATATAGGGATAAATTATAGAGAGTATTGTCTCATTTGAAGAAGAAACATAGGCACTCAAGTAGAAAAATGAGACAATAGAAATTGTTAAATAGTACCTTGGCTGAGTGAAAGAAAGGAAGGAGAGGGGAGTGGAGAGGGAGAGAAGGAAAGAAAGAAATTTAATTATGGAAATGAAAACCACATTAAAAGTATTCAGAATTAGAATAGATGTTATTTAAAACAGAGTCAATGTCATGAAATATGACTTGATGAAAAAATATAAAGCAAAATAGGGAAGAGCAAAAAGGTATAAAATGATATTATTAGAAGAGAGAAACTAGAGATCCAATATTTACATAATTGATTATCCTGGAATAAAGAAAGAACTAAAACTATAGATCAAAAAGAAATGAGATAATTAAATAAAAAATAGTTGTAAGTTTTCAAGACTAACACAGTTTGAGAAATTACTGAATTTCAAGATTCAAGGACCAAGAAAGAAACCCATCAACATGAAGCAGAAGAACCAACCACAAAATATTGAAAAAACAAACCCAAAACATGATAATATATTAAATAAAAAGGCAGTGCCATATTTAATGGTGACGCTGTAGAAGCATTCACATTGAGAATAAGGACACAAGAATGCTCACTGTCATAATTATTGTTTAACAATCCACAGCAAAGTGCTAGAACCAGCTTTTAAACTCAGATATTCTGATCCATAGAATTTATAAAAAGTCTATCTGAAATTCAAATTGAAGTTATTTTATGCCTGAACTCTAATTGCCTACAGTTCACCACAATTCTTCAATAAAATCTGTATAATTAGCAGCACTGATTTACTGTTATTATAAAGAATGAAGCAAAAAGGGTTATAGTCTCAGAATTTCAGGCACGTGGAGCATAAAAATGAGCAGAATCCTCATTTAGAGAAGGAAAAAGGACAGTAATAGAGAATACTATAAACAACTGTATGCTCACCAATTAGATAGCTGAGAAGAAATGGACAATTTCCCAGTAATATGCAAACTACCAGAATTGACTCAAGAAAAATTGATTATCTGACTAGCCTATAACAAGTAGAAAGATTGAATTAGTAATTTAAAACTTCCAACAAAGAAAAGCTCAAGCTAATGTGGCTTTAATTATGATTTCTACCAAACATTTAAAGACAAATTAATATCAACTTTTCACAAACTTTTCAAAAAATAGAAAGGGATGGAACACTTTTCAATTCATTCTATGTGATTAACGTTATCCAGATAACAAAGGCAGACAAAGACATTGCTATAAAAGAAAATTACACATCATTACTCCTTGTGAATATATACACCACAATCCTCAACAAATTTTGGCAAATTGAATACAGCAACACACAAAAAGAATTGTACACCATGACCAAGTGGGATGTATCCCAGAAATACAACATTTATTTAACTTCCCAAAATTAACCAATGTAAACACATATTAGTAAAGGTCAAAGCCCACACAATCATCTCAACAGATGCAGAAAAAGCTTTTGTCGAAATCCAACACGATTTTATGATAAAAACATTCAACAAAATAGGAATAGAAAGGATTTTTCTCAACCTGATGAGGAGAATTTATGAAAACCTCACAACAAACATAATTAATGTAGAATGATTAAATGCTTTCCCCCTAAAATAAGGACTGCTATGGACTGAATGTTTGTGTCCCCCCAAAATTTATATGTTGAAACCCTAATCCCCTTTGTGACAATGTTTGGAGATGAGGCCTGTGGTAGGTAGTTAGGTAATTTAATAGTTAATAAGGGTGAATAGTTAATCTCATGGTGAGGTTATTGTCTTGGTAAGAAGAGGTACGACAGAGTGTGCTTCTCTGCTGTTTCTCTAGAACATGAGGATACAAGAAGATGGCTGTCTACAAACCAGTGAGAGAGACCCCCATGGTGAGGTTATTGTCTTGGTAAGAAGAGGTACGACAGAGTGTGCTTCTCTGCTGTTTCTCCACAACATGAGGATACAAGAAGATGGCTGTCTACAAACCAGTAAGAGAGACCCCTAAAAAAAAAACCAGGATAAATCTTCATGATGTTGGGCTAGGAAGTGTTTGTTAAGATATGATACTGAATTCAAGTGACAGAATAAAAATAGGTAAATAGGACTTTGACAAAATTAGAAACTTTTGTGTGTTAAAGGATACCATCAAGAAAGTAAAAAGACAATTCACAGAATGGGAGAAAACATTTGCAAATCACGTATCTGACAAAGGACTTGTGCCTAGAATGTATCAAGAGTATTTACTGCTCAACAATAAACAGATAAATAATCTAATTAAAAAATAAAGGTTTGAATAGACATTTTTCTAATAAAGATTATACAAATGTCCAATAAACACATAAAAAGGTGCTCATCCTCATTAGTATTTACAGAAACAAAAGTAAAAAAACACAGTGACATACCCCTCTATACCCACTACAGTAGCTAAAATAGAAAAGATGGATAACAAGTCTTGACAACAATGTGGAAAAATTGCAACACTCGCTCATTGTTGGTAGTAGTACAAAATGGTAGAGTCATTTTGAAAAACAGTTGGCACTTTCTGACAATGATAAACATTGAGTTACCATGCGATCCAGCAATTTTACCAGTAGATATATACTCAGGAGAAATAAAAATATATGTCCTCACAAAAACTCATGTACAAATATTTATAGCAACATTATTGATAATAGCCTCAAAGTGGAAACAACCTAAATGTCCATCAATAGCTCTCTCTGATGGGTGTACACCATGATAAATCATGGGTGATGAATCATCATCAATAATGAATAGATAAACAAAATGTTATATATTTATACCATGGAATATGATTCAGCAATGAAAAGAAATAAAGTACTGATACATACATACACGAATCTTGAAAACATCATGCTAAGTGAAGGAAGCCAGTTACAAAAGAGCACATATGGTAAGATTCCATTTATAAGAAATGTACAGAAAATGCAAACCCATAGATACAGAAAGTAAATTCATGTTTACCTGTGTCGGGGTGGGGTAAGAAGAAATAGGGAATGACTACTAATGTGGCTGTGGTTCTTTCTAGGGTGTTGAACGCATTTTAAAATTAGATTGTGATGATGTTTGCACAGCTCTGTGAATATACCCAAAACTATTGGACTTTATACTCTAAATTGAAGCATTTTATGGTATGTGAAATATATATTGATAAGCTGTTAAACAGAAAAAGAAAAATGCCATCAACCCAATAGGGAAGAAAATGTTTAGAAACCTAAAGACACAAATAAAGACATAAAAATTGCTAAGAGCTATATATAGAGAAGATGAAATACCTTCATAATTTAAAAAATGAAATTAAAATAAAATGCCAGTTTTTATTTATTTTAGAATGGATTTAAAAGTTTGATAGTGTTGGGAATGTAAAATGTAGCAAACATTTTGGAGACATTTTAAATACCTAGATAAAATGTAGATATAAATATAGATATAGAAATATCTCAACATTTGAAAATGTATGTATAATTGACCTAGAAATTCTGTTTCTAGGACCTCATCCTAAAATCTACAAATAAATCAGTATATAAGAATATTCAATATATCATTGTTTGGTATAATAGAAAATGTAAGTTAGTGATGTCAATGTCCATAAATAAAGATTAAATCTATATTATTTGTTTATATAATTAAATATGCTATGTAGCTATGACATATAAAATAATATCTATAAGAGTGATATAAAATATAAAAATGGTGAAAAAGGCAAGTTTCAGTAGAATGGAATAATATGATTCGTATTGAAATTTAGTGTGAATATATTACTTATGAGTAAACAAATGCTTTACTATGCCCAGAAAATGACTGAAAAAATACACGCATAGCAGTTAAAAATAGGTACCTCTGGGAATGGGATGGAAACCCTTATTACTGCATTTATATCTTTTATAGCAAAGATTTTATAAAACTGTTTGAAATATGTTTCTTTGGTGTCACTTTGTTGAAACATAAATGGTATTTCATAGCTATGGATGTTTACAAAGTGAATTTTTTTTCCCTCTTACTTTCTTGGTCATATAATTTACTTTTTTATTTTTATTTTTATTATTTTTTGACCGGTAAGGGGATCGCACCGCTCAGCTTGGTGTGGTCCGCACCACACTCAGCCAGTGAGCGCACCGGCCATCCCTATATAGGATCTGAACCCGCGGCCTCGGGTGCTGCCAGCACCGCACTCACCCGAGTGAGCCACGGGGCCGGCCCATATAATTTGCTTTTGATAGAGAGTACAAGACTGGAATGGTAGGTCCGCCGTTATTGATGACGCAGGCTTCTCTGTCTTCCTGCTCTACCATCCTAGCAGATTCCAGCTTCAAAAGTTACCCCATGATCTAGCATGAAGGTAGAACTCCAAACATTACATATATATATATGTTTTTTTAAACATCTTAGTCCGCTATTTAAAATGTATTCATTTAGAGTTGAGTATTAACAATCTTTAACACACGAATATTACACCGGGAAATTTCAGTTCTAATTAAAATGTCAGAGGTTAAAAATTATGTTCATATTTGCCTTTTTTGCTATTAGTTTGGTACTTCTTTTGACTTATACACTGAAACAGAAAAAGGAGGGGGGGGTGGATAATTTTATAAAGGGAGCTAACTACATCAATCCATTTTACATATTTTTCTATCATTCAACAATATTCCTTGTCTATTGGTCCCCTCAGAATTCCTATCCACTAAGCACATTGTTTCCCTAATTCTCTATACTTTCACATCTAAAATCTGGGTGTTCTACAGCAAAACACTGAGTTTTGACAGTCGGTACATCATCATTGATGTTCACATCTGGCAACTTTACAAAGTGACAGGTCTTTCATAATTTCTTTTGAATTCTCTCTGGTAATGTTAATCATAAGTGATGAACTTTGTGTATTGTATGGACATAATGGGCAATTCTATATGACTGAGACTCTAATTTTACTCTATACTAATGGGCATTAATTGTAACAATCAGTGATTATGTCAGTTAAAGGCAAATGCTGATGGCAATTGATGACAGCAGTGAAAGCCCTGATACCTTTTTGGAAAAGAACTTGGAACAGCCATTTGCAAAAATGGGAGATCAAATTGAGTGTCAGTTAATTATTTTTCTATACTTGTTTATCTTTTTAATTTCTTCTGCTTTTGAATTCCACGTAGCATGTTGTTCTTAAATGTTGATAGCTTTCTCAATTAACTTTTCTACCTATTATGGTATTATTTTTGTTACAGTAGACACATCACTCTCAAAACACCAGAATTACTTAAGGGACTTTTAAAAGAAATACACCTTTAAAAAGATAACTCCGAATAGAATTTTCTCTTAAATTAGGATCAAGTTATGGCTAAGGGAAGTGACAACTGCCAGTGGAAGGTTGGATTGAGTGGCCTGTTAGACTTATTGTCTAGTTCCTTGTCAATATTTCTGGATGCTTACAAGTCTCATCCTTCCCCGAAATGAAGTCAGTCTTTTTCAGGGATATTAAATTTTTGTCCTATCTTTATATAGGGTCCAGCTCCAAAGTTATAAAGTATTTTCATAAAAGAACATTACTTGCCAATTAGGTAGGGAGCAAATAGAAAATAGTATTCACGGACACAGAATAAAGTGAGAAAACAACACAAGTCAATTGTAAAAAAAGAGAACTAACTTTTATTTAATATCTCTTATTGACAGACAGTACGTTAACTCCAACAACAAATTTATGCAGAAATTGATACTAAGAGAGCTCAGGTATTAAGCATAAATATTCAATGTCACATAGAACGTACCTCTAAGGGCGTATTTCTATACATTCTTTAAGACTCAATTTAACTTCGATGTCATGTCCTTCAATGACCCTTCTTTGACCACTTCCACGTTCCATCTGCATGCTTCCATAGTGTACCGCGCTTCCTCTATTGTGTTTATCACAGTGCACTAAAACTCCTCTTAACTTAATCTCCTTGGGTAAATTCTACCCCTTAAAACAGTGACCTTATCTTATTAATATTTGTAACCCCAGGCCCCTTAGCTAGTAGGTACTCAGTAAACACTGAATAAGTGAGTACATGAATGTAAAAATTAATAAAACCAGGTCATTTTCTTATGGAGTGTAAAACACTGGATTTGGTCAGGGAAGGATCCGAGAACTTCCAAACCACACAACTCTTCACTCATCGCTGCCACTGAATAAGTGAGTACATGAATGTAAAAATTAATAAAACCAGGTCATTTTCTTATGGAGTGAAAAACACTGGATTTGGTCAGGGAAGGATCCGAGAACTTCCAAACCACACAACTCTTCACTCATCGCTGCCTTATGTAGTATCGTTTCTTAGGTGGATGCATTTTAGAAGTTCAGCAGTTCTTCCTGGATTAGCCTGCTTTACACTACACTAAAGATTCACCACCCTATGGCACTGGTATCTTTGAAAGTTGATGAGACATTGTAATGATAAAAGTCTTCAAAGTATTTACAAAAAGTACAATTTAAAGCAAACTGACTATTACTCTGTTTATTATTCCCTGTAATTGATATTCAGCTTGAAGCTCATAACAGACTCATCAAACCTAAGTTTCCTTGATTCATTTTTAGATTCCTCTAGGTGAAGACACTATTAGAAACTAACAAGATGATAACTACTTGCAAACAAATTTCTGTCTAGCAAATCAGTTTCATTCTGTTTTGTGAGTTTAATTATACAAAATAGTAATATACAAATATATATTTGAACATACAAGTACATGTGATATTTTCTATGTATACATGTGTGTATTAACAGTGGTTATCTTTAAACTGAGTTTGAGCAATTACTAGCTATTTTAATATTCTACCTTATCTTTCATAGCCTTTCCACATTTTCTATAGTAAGCATGCATTACTTATAGTAATTACAATACTAACTAACATTTATTGAACACTTATTATGTAGTACTGTGTTGAAATCATTACACGAATTATCTTTTTTAATACTCACCACAACCCCATAATGTGGGTATTATTGCTGCATTATAAATTAGAAAACTGCAGCTTGAAGAGATGCATTAACATCCCTGAAGTCAATCAATGATAGAGACAGGATTTGAACCCAGAGCTCATTCTTTTAAACTCTACATACCATATTCTCTGGAAAAGAAAATAAATTAAAAGAGAAAGAAAGACAGACATACTGACATGGTTGGCCATTCTGTAACTATTTTACACTAGTAAGGCAAATATGGTATAGGAAAAAAATGATGAACTAAAAATACTGAGCTATGAATCCATCTGGATTCTTTTTTTTTCCCTTAAAGTAACTAGTGAGGACTTGGACCAGATAAACTCTAGTTTATATTTCAATCTTAAATTCTGAGATTTCAAAGCTCAGAGAACTTGGGTCCTTGAGCATTTGATAGGCCTAATTATAGGCTCTCTTTATTTGCTAATATACACACTAATAGATTTGCAACATAACCAGCACCATTTTAGACAAGCCCAAGTACAAAATGGTGCTGTCCACCTCTTCTCCTCCCCTCCCCTCCCCCGTTCTCTTTTACAAGGAGCCTCATGGTTTCGGAGAAAATGAAACTTTCTGCATTTCTGCATGTGCAGAACTCTACATTCCCATGACCTAACTCAATCCCCACCCCGGAATAACATCATCCAGCTCTTGGTGCCAGCATACCAATATAAGCTCCCACCACCCTATGTTAGCAGCTGTCCCCCATTTTCAGGGCAGCCCCAGGCTGTCCTCCATTTTGAGTACAGCCTGGCAGATTTCTTTCTTTAATAAAACTTGAACTATACCTGACATCTCAGCTCATTTTCTTTCACACACAAACATTACTCTCACTTGCCAATAATCATATTTGGAACATCATTATATCTGTCAAACTGAGTGGGGCTTAATGGACTCATGTCCACATGCCTCAATAATTTTGTAACCTGCCTCTGATTTTTTAAAGCAATTTAAAGATTAGTTATTTTCAGTGTGCTAGACAAAGCAAAAGAAATAAAAAACTGCGGGTGGGGTGGAGGTTGAGATGGAGGAGAGAAGACAGCAAATCAAACAATAAAATATCCATTCTAAGACATACGAGCTGTGGTTTAGATGTCTTTCCAGCATGCTCACATTTTCCAGATGCTTTTGTGATATTTTGAAGACTAGTGATTTAACTCATAGGATATATGACCTTGATTCATTTTCATTTTAACTTTCTGTCTTTAAATGTGCTACTTTGTACTCTGCTGATACACAATATTTTGTCTAGATTTATATTTATTTCTATAAATTTCACATAGTTTTGCTTCTAAGATATTTTTTATTATAAATATAACTATGAAGATATTTTACATATGCAATTCAAAAATAAAGTTAAGTACTTTTTAAAAATTTTCAGCTCTTTTCTTTAAGCACAAGATAGGCATCCAGAGGTTCTGGACTAAGTTCTGGATTAGAACAAAAAAAAAGAAAAATGAAAAAACAATAGTAATTTTGAGGAACATTGAATTTACTTGAACAAATTAACAGGAAAACACATATGAACACCTCCATTAGAAATAGATTTGCATGTTCCTATTTAATAGCTCTAAGGATACACACATATAAGTGTTGAAGGGCATTTCTGGAGCAAATGCATGACCAAAACAGTTGGGTGTCTGTAAGAATCTCCACTGAGGAAGAAAAGGTGAATTACCACAGAAGAAAACAGAAAATAAATTACAGAAATGAAGACTTGAATACCGAAAAGATAGGCTGTGGTAATTGGCAAAATGTACTTGGGGATCAATGACCAAATCATTTTGGTCACACAGATGTGTACGAGCAAACATATGAATGGACTATCATTCTCTCCTATGTTCTCTAGAAAGCTTATTAGATGGAATAGCAAGTCTCTGCTATTCCAGAGACCCACATCTGCTCAAGAAAGTGCATACGAGTGCAGGTTGTGCTACAGACCAATGGAAAAGTTCTCTCTAGGTTAGTTAAGTCTGAAAGGTTGATCCACCACATTATTTCAGAGTAATGAAGTAAATTGATTGAAATGGCAATCAAGAGTATGGGATTTGCTGCTAATTGTGGGAATAATGAGTGAATCTTTTTCATCTTAGGGTCTGTCAAATAAAAAAATAGTTAAGTGAACAGTTTTAGTCACTACCAGGAAGCAAATTGAGAGAAGAACAAAAAAATTATGAAGGGGGAGAGACTTAAATCTGCTGATGGAAAAAAATACACCTCTGATTCCCCAAATGCCTTATTCTTCAGAAATTGAAAATTGATTGGAAGAAGTAGAGATAATTACACTGGGGATGAAAACAAAAATGAGGAACATTGCATCTACTTCAAACATAAAAAGCCCAATGAAAGAGATATAGGTTAGATTTGGCTGATGGGTGTAACTAGGACAAATGAGTAGAATACACAGAGAGGCAGATTTTAGTTCCATATTAAGAAGACTTTTAATTAGAATTTTTCAATGTTGAAATAGGCTATTGCATAAATTGGGAGAAGTCCTTCAAAGGGATATGTGAAAGCAGAATCTCTTTGATCATCTGTATAGATGCTAATGAAATAATTGGTAAATTATGTGGAAGTGTGTTCTGGAATCTGATCTCAACAGCTCTTTTAATTTAAGATTCCCTCACTTTAAAGACAAAGTGGAACTGTAGGAGGAACTAGATTCTTCATAACCCTTTAACCCAGCTCAGAGCCAAAGTTTATGGGGGTCATGGAGAAGTGGAATGATGAAGGGGATATCAGGAGGTATGAGAGTAAACAGTGATGGCGACACATGGGAATTTGAATTGAATAAACAGACTAATTGTGATCATAAATATACATAACCTTCTGCATATCCACTCTACCCATTTCTCAAGGTTCAGTTAAGGATTATGTTTTGAAGAAACACCTCCCTAAATTTTAGCACTTACTATGTGCAAGCATCATCCCAGACAATATAATTTAAGTTTATTGTTTAAATACTTGTAGTCTCATCTCCCACTGAAAACCTGAAATCTATCTACTAAACAGTTAAGGTACTAAAGTACCTAAGAAAAACACTGTTTTAAAAACTATAGTTAATTAATCTGATTACCAAATTGCATTTTCTTATTTTTACTTTTCTTTCCCTCAATAACCTCAGTTCTTAGATCCTTGATGATAGTGATACCACTAAATCTTCTTTCTCTAAATACTCATCTTTGTTGTTTGGGTATAATTAAGTTTCCAGGTTGCTTAGGAAACTAAACCTAGGCAGCAGCTGCCAGGGTTTTGCAATGAGGTCCCACTCCAATTCAGCTCCTTTGTCAGAGGTGAAATGGACAACATATATTATTCCAGAAGAAATATTTTTAAAGTAATGTATTTAACTGAAATTTAAAAATACATTTTTGTAATGTAATAGTCCAAGAAATCCTTTTGGCTGGGAGTTGCTGAAGGAAAAGAGGGTTGTGTTACTGTCAGAACCACATATTTCAGGAGGTAACAGGCCATTGTATCAGATGCAGGCAGCATTGGGGACCTGGCTGGGAGTGAGATGGGAGCTGTGTTTGCTGGAGTGCCAGCATCTCTAGACAGCAAATGAAAACCACCTGCCAGAGCAATGATACCCAGGAGCCATCCTCAGGCCAGGCAAACAGAGTCAATTGATCCTAGAAAATGAGGGAAAAAAAAAGAGTTCAGTGTCATAGAAATTAAAATGGTTCAAAAGATGAACAACATAAGGATAATGGCTTCAGCTGTGGCTTAGCAGTTATCAAGCTTTTATGGACAATTTTGGCATGTTTTATCACCATAATTCAGAATCATTTATTAAAGAGTAAGTCATTTGTATCAACTGGCTAAGCACAATATCAAAAAGTGTATATATCTTTCCCTCAAGTACCTTAATATTATTGACCTTTATTTGTGCCATTTATATTTGCATGTATTAATTTAGTCATTAAATACATGTTTACTGAATGCCAAGTATGTGATAAGAACTGTCAGGTACAGAGGGACACAAAGGAAATAGCCTGAGATAATGTGAGTAAGCAGAGCAGAGGGAATATTATGCAAGATTTTGTAGGCCATGTTGAAGACATTTTCTTTATCAGGAGGATAATGAAGAGTTATATAAGTATTTTAGACAGTAAAAATTTATTTTTGTTTGTATGAAGAAGTTTTTATTAATGGAGCGTGGATTAGAAGTGGGTGATCTAGAAGTAGAGTCTTGGGATTATCTATTTATATAAACTGGTGGTGAGATGCTGGTGGTTTAAGCTAATATAGCAGCAGTGGAGGTGAAGAGAAGTAGACAAATTTGAGAGGGGATGTGGAGACAAATCTGAAAGGATTTGGCTTTTGTGTATGGATAGTGAGCTAGAAAGAACAGCTAAGGTTCAGGCTGAGGTTTCTGACATAGGCAGGTGATGTGGTGTTAGGACCATCCTTTGAGAAGGAAAACATAGGAGATAAAGCAGACCATGGAAGAAAACTTACTGAGCACCATCCCTGGGCTATGCCTATTTTAGGCTCTGGAGATACAGTGAAGAGCAAGCAAGACAAAGATCTTGACCTAAGGTAGCTTAGATTCAAGTTGAGAATGAAGAAGGAAACAAACTGCCAAATGCATAAATATGCTAATTATATGGTGCTAAGTTACTGAAGACATAAGTGGGAAGTCCTAAGAAGTACACTGATAAGAAGGAAAAAAAACAAGAATATAGTAGAGAGTGATGGGAGGTTAGAAAACATAAAGATTAGATGATCGAGGAAGTCTTCTCTAAGAAGATGTCCTGTGAGCTGAATGATGAGATGGAGGTAGCCGAAAAAAAACAAGAATATAGTAGAGAGTGATGGGAGGTTAGAAAACATAAAGATTAGATGATTGAGGAAGTCTTCTCTAAGAAGATGTCCTGTGAGCTGAATGATGAGATGGAGGTAGCTTTGATCTGGGAACATAACATCCCAGGCAGAGAAACCATGAGTGCAGAGGCTCTAAGGTGGGGCTGAACTTGACATGTTCCAGAACCAAAGAT
>NW_007726274.1:77452-78713 GCF_000696425.1 Galeopterus variegatus | reverse complement strand
GTGTATGTGTATATATATGTATAGATAGATAGATAAATATAGGTGAGTTTATCCATATTTTAAACTTTATTAAGCTAGCTAGCATTAAGGGGTTAAAGGAGTATGAAGAAATCAATGATATTTGCAAGTGTATGATTATAATATTGTACCATAGAATAGCATGAAGGAGTGAAATAGTAAAATATTAAAAGATTACTGAAGGATTGGAAATCTTTAACAGAGAGGAAAATTGTTGCACTAGAGTTATTAGAATGAGTTATAAACAGAAGAGGTGTGAGAGAGAGAGAGAGTCAGAGGGAGAGAATGAGAGATAGAGACAAAGAGAAACAGAGAACTAAAATTGAGATTTAAGAAATAGTGTGATTGATTACAACATGGAATTGGGTGAGATGGGTAGAGAAATTGGTCAATGGACATGAGATCAATAAAATGAGAGACCAAGACATTGGATGGACTATTGAATGAAGTTGTTGTTTAAGTTACTAGACATCATGGTAGGAGTAGGAATAGAGAGTAAAATGTGCCAGATGCTAAAGTCATCAATAAACAAGAGAACGGTCACCAGGATTATAACTAAAGAGAAGAAGTATAATTTGATTACATGAGCTTCAAATTATCTTGGTTGTTTTCAGGAGGATTGGGGGAGAGTCATTTTGCTAGGGCATGTGGCTTTATAATGACTTTCCCACACAATACGTTCATCAAAGAATTAAAGTCTACAGGACAGCCAAGAAGATTTTTACTATGGATCTGGAAGTAAAGGATGTGAGATGAGTAAGAAGTAAAAGATTTGGTTAGTTGATGGCAGTTGAATACATGCCAGTGATGAGCTCAGCTAAGAATATTGAGGGGTACCATCTTTAAGGGGAAGCAGAAAAGAAGGGACTATAAAGAAAAGTGAGAAGAATCTAGAAGAGGTACCACAATGAGTGCTACAGAATACAGGGGGGGAAACACTTCAAGAAGGAGGTAGTCATTGGAGGTATCAAAGGCTAAGGAGGTGTCAATGAAGATAAGAACAGAAGACTGTCCTTTGGATATACCAATATGAGGTCATTGATGACTTTGGCAAAAGTAGCATCAGTAGAGTGATGAAGCTGAAGTCAAATTGAAGAGAGAAATGAAGCTAAAGAGGTGCAGTCAATAAGTGTAAATTCTTCTCAACAAGGTCAGATATGAATTCTGTGAAGGAAAAAACCAAAAAACAACCAAAGAGAATAGTGGAGTTTGGAAAGGATTTATTGTTTTAAATAAAGACTCT
>NW_007726274.1:73209-76349 GCF_000696425.1 Galeopterus variegatus | reverse complement strand
CCCCCCCACCACACACACGCACAGTCATTTAAAGTCTCTTGAAATTGTCCTAAGGGCATACAGTAAAAAGAGAAATATTCATTCAAGAAAATGTATTAAATTTTTGTTAGAACAGCAAGAGTATGTGGCATTTGAACCATGACCCGCTTTCCCCCAACACCAAACTCTTCCTTATGAAAACTACTAGTGTAACTCCAGTCCCAATAGGTGTGGTCAAGAAAATGGGGATTGCTCTTTTCCCCACCTAGAGTCTGGGACTAAAATTTTACCCTCGGAAGGGCAGGCCACTAGTGTTTCTTATTTCCTTTATCCCTGAGTGGCAGAAGCTCTATGCTGGGCAAGTATAATCATTAAGACTGGGATCTCTTTCTTCACCCAGTCTCCATTTGTAGTCAGAAGCTCTAAATCAGATGTGGAAGGCTGAGAATACTGGGCCTTGACCATTCATGTTCCACCTCACTCATAGGGTGCATGTTGTACAGCAGGACAGGTGAACCAAAAACCAAGTGACATAGGTCACCCAGTGCCTGCTTGTAGAGCAGGGATGCCACTCCAAGAAAAGCAAGTCATTGTCCCTGTCCCAAGTTATGTGCAGTGGCACAGAGTTTCTGCCCAGGCAGAGAGGTAGACTAGAGAGGCAGGCCTTAAAAAATGAAGAGCTTCACCACTTTGTCTGAGGAAATTGACTTTATTTGGAACAAATCATAAGAGAATTTCATGTCTAAAGGCATTACTGGAAGCAATGGAGATCTTGGTGGAGAGCAATTAAGTGGGTGCTCATAGTTCCATGATAAAAATAGCAACAATCAAAACAGCAGAGCCATCAAAAGTCAACCAGAGAGAAACAGAGAATGAGATGGCCAAAAAGGACCCTCCTGGAATCACAGTTAACCCTGGGAGTCATAAAGAGTGTGCACAAACACTAGGAACAACCAGAAAATGGCATGAGAAAGACATAAAAATATTCTCCTAGCTGCATATAGAATAATCAACAAAGGGTGAGAGACTCTTTGGCCCTAGATGATTAAGTGCATCTTCTGATCGACCTCTGGTTGAACAATAAGCTACTCAGATTAAGGGGATACTCTTAGAAAACCAGACTGAAAAATATAAGCACTCATATCCCTGGCAGTTTAGAAGACTTTGTTCATGCCCAAGGCTGTGCCCTCTCAAGAGCAAGCAAAACCAAGAAAAAAAAAAAAAAAAAGCCCAAGCTACTAGTTCCTGGCTAATAGAGAAAAAGTGTAAACTTTTAAGCTGTGAAGGATGTCTCAAAGCAATACCCATCCAATGGTAAAAAATAAAAATCAAACTGGCTAAGGAGGATAAAACACAAGCTTTAAAAAATAAGTGATTTATGCTGGCTCAGGGCAACCCCTCAGTAACCAGGCTAAAAGAAAAAAGCAAGGAAAAAACAATATGGACAGAGACATCCAAGGCTGCATACTGTGGAGAAATGTATTTCACAAAGTCAGTTCAGTCAAGTAACTAAAAAAATAAATAAATGACCAAGCAAATAATGACTGCAACAGCTCTAGAATGGGATAAAAAGTATCAAGTTCTCAAATCATTATACTATATCATCTAAAATTCATAGTTTCTGATGAAAAATTACAAGACACAAACAGAAAAGTGTGACCATACACAGGTGAAAAAAGCAGACAATATAAACTACTTTGAAGGTGCCAGTATTTAGATTTAGCAAAGACTTCAAAGCAGCTATGATAAATATGTTCAAAGAACTAAAAGGCACAATTACTAAAGAATTAAAGGAAGGTATGGTGATATCTCATCAAACAGATAATCAATAAAAAAATAGGGTTTTTTTTAAGAACCAGATGGAAATTCAGGAGTTGAAAATTCCAAAAACTGACACAGCACCTCAGAAAATTTAGTTACTATCAAGTGCACCAACAACCACATAATGTGAGTAGAAAGAGGAAAAAGGGAAAGGAGAAGAGAGACAAAGAGGAAAATACATTCAAAGAAAAAGTGACTAAAAGCTTTCCAAATTTGATTCAAAAACCTACAAATTTGTACATTGAAAAAGTTAAACAAACTTCAAATAGAATAAATGCATAAAGATTCACACCTCAGATACATCATAGTGAAAATGTTGAAAGCAAGAGACAAAGAGAAAATCTAGAAAGCAGAAAATTAAAATTAATCATCATGGACAAGGGAATCCAAATAAGATTAACAACTGACTTCTCATCAGAAATAATGGAGGCCAGGGGCAGTGGATTTGAAATGGTAAAAGTGAAAACTGTCAACAAAGAATCTTATATCAATTAAAATTACCTTTCAGAAATGAAGGCAGAATGAAGACATTCCCAGATAAGTCAAAATTAAGAGAACTAATTCTTCATAGACCTGTCTTAAAAGAAATGAGATCTTCTGTCTAAAAGAGAGTGATATCAAAAAGCAAATTAAATTCACCCTCCAAAAATAAACAGTGTTGGTAAGTTAATTATGTAGATAATTATAACAGGCAATATAATTGATAGATCATCCAGAGAGAAAATCAGTAAGGCAATAGCAGACGTTAATAACACCATAGACCAAATATACCTAACAGACACACACAGAGCATTACATCCAACAGCAGCAGAATACGTATTTTTCTCAAGCACACAGGAGACATTTTTCAGGATAGATTATATATTGGACCACAAAGCAAGTCTCAAAAAATTTATGAAGATTGAAATTATATCAAGTATCATTTTAGCCCACAATAATATGAGACTAGAAATCAATAACAGGAAGAATTTTTAAAAATTCATAAATACATGGAAATTCAACAACACACTCTAAAATATCCAATGAGCCAAAAAAGAAACCAAAAAGAAAATCAAAATATCTTGTGACAAATGAAAATAGAACCATAACATACTAAAATGTATGGGATGCAGCAAATGCAGTTCTAAGAGAGAAGTTCATAGCAATAAATGTCTATATTTAGAAAAAAAATTTCAAATAAATAATCTAACATTACACCTCAAAGCACTAAAAAAAGAAAAGAACTAAACCCAAAGTTAGTAGGGAAAAAAAAATGTTAGAGGAGAAAAAAATGAAATAAAGAATAGAAAAACAATAGAAAAGACCAATAAAAGTAAAAGTTGCTTTTTTTCCTGAAAAGA
>NW_007726274.1:70296-73122 GCF_000696425.1 Galeopterus variegatus | reverse complement strand
TTTCAAATAAATAATCTAACATTACACCTCAAAGCACTAAAAAAAGAAAAGAACTAAACCCAAAGTTAGTAGGGAAAAAAAATGTTAGGGGAGAAAAAAATGAAATGAAGAATAGAAAAACAATAGAAAAGACCAATAAAAGTAAAAGTTGCTTTTTTTCCTGAAAAGATAAAATTAATAACATATAGCTATAATAACTATGAAAAAATAGAGACGACTCAAATAAATAAAAGCACAAATGAAAGAAGAAACATTGCAACTGATGCCACAAAAATACAAAGAATAGGAGGGGCTACTATAAACAATTATACAATGGTACTTCAAAGAAGTCATGGAAAGATTTGTATTATCTTCTAATTCTCTTTTTTTTTTCATGAACTTTCTGAAGTACCCTCATCGTCAAAAAATTGAATAACCTACGAGTACGGGATAAATTCCTAGACATAACCTACCAAGACTGAATCATAAAGAAATAGAAAGTCTGAACAGACATATAAGGAGTAACTAGACTGAATTAGTGATTTAAAAAAAAAGTCTTCAATCAAAGAAAAGCCCAGGATCAGATTGTTTCATGAATAAATTCTACCAAACATTTAAAAAATTTTATGGCAATACTACTTAAAATCTTCCAAAAAAATGAAGAGGAAGAAACACTTCCAAACTCATTTTATGAGACAAGCATTACCCTTATACCAAAGACACATAGGAACACTACAAGGAAAAAAATCACAGGCCAATAGGCCAATATTTATGATGGGTTTATATGCAAAAATCCTCAAAAAAATGCTAGCAAGCTGAATTTAACAGCACATTAATATGATTATATACCACAATCAAGTGGGGTTTATCCTTGGGATGCAAGAATAGTTCATTATACCCAAATCAATCAATGAGATACACTACATTAACATAATAAAGAATAAAAATCTTATGATTATCTTAAAAAATACCAAAAAAGCATTTGACAAAATTCAACATTCTTTCATGATAAAAACTCTCAACAAATTAGGAATAGAAGGAAATTATCCAGACCTAAGAAAGGCCCCACATAACAAGCCCACAGCTAACATCATACTCAGTGGTGAAAAGCTAAAACCTTTTTCTCTAATTTAGAAACAAGACAATGATGCCCACTCTTTCCATTTTTATTCAGAATAATACTGGAAGTCTTAGCCAGAGCAATGAGGCAAAAAGAAAAAAAGCACCCAAATCAGAAAGGAAAGGCTTAAATTGTCTCTGCTTGCAGATGATAAAATCTTTTATATATCTATCTATCTATCTATATATATATAAATATAAAATCAGTAAAGTTGCAGGATATAAAATAAACATACAAAAAGCAGTTGTATTTCTATACAGTAATGATTGACTATATGAAAAAGAAATTAAGAAAACAATCTGCAATAGCACCAAAAAAAATAAAATAAAATAAAGCTAAAGATAAATTTAAGCAAAGAGGTGAAAGATGCATATACTGAAAACCTTAAAACATGGATGAAAGAAACTGAAGCAACACAAATAAATGGAAAGATATTTTGTGTTCATAAATCAGAAAAATCAATACTGTCAAAATATCTTTATTACCCAAGATGATCTACGGATTTAATATGATCCCTATTCAAATTCCAATGGCATTTCTTACACATAGGAAAAACAATTCTAAAATTCATATGAAACCACAAGAGGCATTGAATATCTACAACAATACTGAGAAAGAAGAACAAAGCTGGAACCATTTCACTTCCTGACTTCAAGTTATATTACAAAGCTATAGTAATGAAAACAGTGCAGTAGTGGCATAAAAATAGGCACATAGCCCAATGGAATAGAACAGAGAGCCCAGAAATTAATCCACACATATACAGTCACCTAATATTTGACAAGGGTGCCAAGAATGCACAAAAGGGAAGGAATAACATCTTTGATAAACAGCTCAGAAAAAGCTGTATATCCATATGCAAAAGAATAAAATTGGACCCACATCTTACACCATATGCAAAAACTAGCAAAAAATGGAGTAAAGACTTAAATGTAAAACCTAAAACTGTAGAACTCTTAGAGAAAAACATAGGAAAAAAGCTCCTTGACATTGGCCCTGACAATGATTTTTTGATATGGCACCAAAACACAGGCAACAGAAGCAAAATAAACAAGTGATGCTCCATTAAACTTAAAAAGTTTCTGCACATCAAACAATCAACAAAATGAAAAGACACCCTACAAATGGGAGAAATATTTGCAAGTCATCCACCTGAAAAGGAATTAATATCCAGAAAATGTAAGAAATTCATGTAACTCAACAACAAATAAAAATAAAACAAAAACGAAGAACCCAATTAAAAGATGAGCAAAGAACTTGAATAGATATTTTAACAAAGACATTCAAATGTCTGACAAGTATATGAAAAAATGATCAATACCACTAATCAGCAGGGAATGCAAATCAGAATTACAATAAGATATCACCTTATACCTGTCAGGATGGCTATTATCTAAAAGACCAGAGATGATAAGTATTAACAAAGGTTTGGAGAAAAAAAAAAAAATCCCTGTTCATGGTTGGTGGAAATTGGTATAGTCATCATGGAAAACTGTATGAAGGTTACTCAAAAATTAAAAATAGAATTAACATAAGATCCAGTTATTACACTTCTTGATATATATCCAAAGAAAATGAAGTCGGTATCTTGAAGAGATGTTTACATCCCTATCACATTGCAGTATTTATTCACAATAGCCAAAATATGGAAACAACCTAAGTGTCTGGTAATAGATGAATGGATAAAGAAAATGTAGAAATTCTGCCATTTGAGATGACATGAATGA